>NW_027465546.1:0-23475 GCF_043290135.1 Rhipicephalus microplus | reverse complement strand
CGGCTCTGTAAAGCCAACCAACCAAAAGTTAACGCATTAGAAAGCATCGAGATGACGAGAATGTATATTGAAGGGGAATTTTCGGCTACTATTCCATAGTTTGCCTCCCGCTGTCAACCAGTCAGTCTCTTCTTGTCGATTGAATTAAACACAGCCTTTATTCCCCCTCCATTGTGTTTTTTTTTTGTGAAAAAAACAACTCTTTCTTGGATGTTGCTTCCATCAAAACACGGCCGTTTAAAACCGGAACTTAAACTTGCAACGTCGGGATAAATTGCTGAACACCGGTATGTACATTCATTGTCATTGCAACGGGCTAACCACGCTTACAGTCAGTCCCTTTATAGGGAAAACACTTGTGTGTTTGTGTGAGTTGACGTGTATACCGTAGTCATCGATAACCCTGTGTGTATCTACCGTGCACTTAATACAAGGACGGCATGTTTGGTAAGTGACATGAGGGCCCGGTAGTGTTTGCACAATTTGTTATAAAGCTCGCAATATGGCTCGCGCGGGCCACTTCACTCATTTTCACAACTAATTATCTTCCCTCATATATTATTGGGAGTGGGAGGGGTGGAGAATCAGAAAATGCCATTTGTTGTGAAATAAGGAGAAAGTTGAAGCTTTGAAGCTTGTTCGGTCATACGCCTCCTTGTTGCAAGTCATTCAGTGCGATGGTACAGACATTTTCTACGGTGATGGGTAGCAATTCTTCACTCGACCGCGGCGCGGACGTACAAAGGCTGACGCACGGTTACATCACTGCCTCGGCAGTGCATTTTCGAGTGGTAACGCATACTTGCCACAGGGTATTATGGCGGCACCTAGGAAGTCTACGTCAAAAAAAAAAAAAAGAAAAGAAAAGAAAAACGCCAGACCAGCCCGGAAGGCGCAGCGCAGTCACAGCGAAAGCTAAAAGAGTGGCCTTTCAGAGCCTGCAAGCACACTTGCTTGATGCCCACCACGGCATTAATAATAAAAGCTTTGGTGTATAGGTCGGAATTCGCTATGCTATTCTGCGTCATATTCTGAGAAGCGTGGTATTCTCTAAACTATTGCGAGGAATGATGTGCCAATTGTTCATTCAGTGCTGGCGACGATGAGGAATTATGCCTGAAGTGGATATGCGCTATAGTTAATATCTGAAGAGAAACATGCTTTTGTAATGGGTTGGAGAATTGGACGACCCTCTCGTTACGCTATTCGCATTATGCGACGACTGATGCGCTTTCGGTGTTTTAAAACGCTTTATAGGTCGTATTAACGCGATTGCTTTCCCGACATCAAGCCTGCCTAGGGCAAGTTTGCCAACACGTCCTAAGCACCGGCGTGGCTCAGTGGCACTCAGTGGACCCGGTTCAAGCCCCACCGTGTCATTGGTACTAGGTTTTTTTTTCTTTCTAATTTAGCGCGAGGTGGTTACGGACACCGGTGGCGGCGGTGTACAACTACGGCGCTGCGCTGCACCCGTGTGGTGATCTCACAATAGCTTTTGCTGTGAAAAAGGTATATGCATCAGCCTTAATTAATTAAGCTGAGTGTCCTGCAACTTATCTCGCTTTGGTATGGTTCGATTGTAATTTTCCTCCTATTTATAGTTATATATATTTTATGTACGAGGTAGTATTCGTCATAGAGAAATGCATTCTTAAGATATTGCGTATTAGAATAGCATGGCTACACTAGAGGCCAGCTTATTATTTGAGGGCACTGATAACCAAATTTGAATGACTATAAAGCGCACTTTTTATGACTGAATAGTTACCTTAGATTAGCACGTGGTTTTTTTTTTGTAGGGCTGAAAAGTGAAGTCAGTATCAAGCTTTTTTTTTCTTCAATGTTCCTAACGGAAGATTACGTGCGCGTTACAGTCGGAAACTTGCTAGAAAAAAAAAACAAATACACACAGTATACGCAAGAAATAAAAAAGTCATTGTTAACATTTTCTTTCTTCTTACATTAATTGATATTGATGTAATGCTAGATTGCCTATTTTGGCTGGTTAGTATTGTTGGTCGGTATTGTATCAACTAACGCCAAGTAAGTCTTTGTCTTGCTGTTCTGTGTTTCATGCTGCTTTTTGTTTTCTGTAGATTTAATGCTGCTTTGTAGTCATGGTCGTTGGCAGGATTTTCTCCTGTGGAGTGCAAACCATTGTTGCGTCACGGCTTAGGGACAGGGAGAGCACTGGTGTAGCTTGGGTATAAGTAAGTGCTGTTGTGTCTTGATGAGGGCAAGAGCCCCTTTTGCACCCCTCTTCTGACGCCATGTCTGTATTATAATCTATTTTCTGGTGTCAGGGCTCTGCCATCTTAGGCTGTTAAGGCGATGTTTTCTCGTATCTACACACCGTGAACGTCATCAAACATCGTACGTACAAACCCATCCGCTTTCATGGATACGCGGCGATACCGTAACACTGCTCGTTTAGTTGTTAAAGATTCAAAACACGAGAGATAAACAGCCCAATAAGGTGACAGCTGAACCCATCTGGAACTCCTCGCAGAGAGACTACTCCTCCCAACTTGCTGCAGCATGCAGCTTCTGCGGCCTCGGTTTCTTCGCACCTACCGGGGCGATGGTTCGGCGATTCTGCGTTTTCTGTGCTGCATGCGGCGGCGTTCCAGCGAGCGCGACACTGCAGCTGCATTCTTCGAGTGGCCGGTTCCCAGGCAGCGAGCGGGCGTCGTCGCACGTTGACCGTGGAGAAAGTGGGACACGTATATAACGCTTACCTCACACGTACGCACACTTCAAGGCCCGCAGCTCCGGGCTTTGTGTGCTCGCACACATCGCACGAACGGGGCTCACTGCACCATCAGTGAAGCGGAAACGAAGCTTTTTGCACGCGCCCTCAAAACCGCGCATGCGTCGGCGCCGTGGCATCTCTCTGTTGTTCAAACACTTTAGGCCCAAAAGCTGAACCACTCCTCCCGTTTAATTTCTTCTAAGACCCGCTCGCGGAACCTTGCAGATGCCGATGTTCTGCTATACCGACACAAAAGGAAAATTACATAATGATTGTTTGAGGCTTTAACTTTTACATCGTGTCAATACTTTGTATCAGTCGCAAACTCGGCACCAAAAACAAGATCACGCAGGAACACAAAGGAACACATTAACCAGGCACGCCCTCGTACTGCAGCGGTGGGTCCAGAGGTGTGTGTGTGTGTGTGTGTGGGGGGGGGGGTGATCGCCCTTTCTTAAACCTGTGTCAGCACCCACCCCACTTGCTTCAGTGCTTGTCGTCTACCTCCTATGACCAATTAGAACAAATGAGTGGGCCACTGTGATCACACATTAACAGTATTTATGGTATGACACGGGGATTTTGGTACTATTAAAAAGGAAAAAAAACAGTATCCCCCCCCCCTCCGGTGTCACTTCAAGCAACCGCCCCTCCTAAAATGAGTCACTCGATCCACCCCTGTCGTCCTTGTCTATGTGTGTTCCAGCGAGAACATGTTATTTGTGCTGAGCTGGCTATTGACACAAAACGCGCCATCTAGTCCAACAGCGAGTTCTGCTAATAGGCCTAATTTGTGCAGTCGAATCAATGAGAAAACTGTGTTTCTTTCTACGTAGGAACTGACGTTTTAATGTGATCATTTTTTGTAGAGGTGAAAGAGCGAGGCATTCACCAGTAGAAATTGCGCCATGCTTTTGCTGGGTGGTGTGTTGCTCCGTGGTCTGATAAGGCATTGTCAGTGTGGTAGGCAGATTCCGGGCTCGAAGTTTCAGATTTAACGACCCAGCACCTCCATCACCTTTGACAGAGGGATTATTAACGACTTCTGGTAGCAGGCAGACAGCCGGTGCCACGAGAAACAGTCAAACAGGGTCGGCGTCCCGCAGCTTCAAGAGATGGTGCCACTGGTCATTGCCTTGCTTTGTCACCACTAAGATTTCGTCATCATTATGATTTTATTTCTTTTAGAGTGAAAAAAAATTCACGTAATCCTTTTTGCGTGGGAGCAACCATGTGGAGTTACCATTGTTTCCAGTCGTCCTCGAACTTCTCAACTGCGCTTTAATTAAATGAATGTGTGACACACTACGTACAAGCACATATACAGTGCGTGATGGGCTCATGCGGTGCAGCTTATTGAAATTCTCATTACTAAGTAGTAACAAAACTGTTATTATGCTTATCTAAACATACTCTTTTTGGTCTAATATGTAGACATCTTGTCTATGAACCAAGTTTGTTTTCAGTTTTTCTTGGAATGCCTTAGCAATTATAAGCAGCAGCATCCGTGAGAGCACTGTTCATCGTGCTTCGTCAATTTTGGTGTCAGAGATATCTTTCTGAGGTTCATCGGGCGTAGGTGCCTTGACGATGCTTTAGTGCTGGACGGAATTTAAAGCGTGAATTATGTGTTTTGGGTCGCAGTTGAAAGATGTGTCAGTCACTCTTTAAATATAGTGCTCTCTACCACTACAGAATTATACTGGAAAGGAGATTCAGGCGTTCAACAAAAGATACAGGTGGATGAATACTAAATGGGGCAACATGCGTATAGACCACTCAGTACAGTAGAAAACATTCCTAATTATTTGTGGCGTTTCGAAATTCAGCTGTCCCGTGGCTGGCAGCAATTGTGGTAAGTATACAAATGCTTTTTATAACGCTGATTATTTGGACACAAAAGGCCTTTGTGACTTTGCAAATTGGTTCTATGTAGTAAATATAGAATTACTGATTCCGTCAAAGCCAGGATTCGGTGTATGAAGCTCAAGATACCCAATCCATAGTCACGTTATGAAATACGCCGTGTATAGTGGAGGGCCTCGAATAATTTGGACCTCATGTAATTCTTTAGCGTGCGCTGAAATCGTACACTGCGCGAGCCCGGAGCAGTTCACCTCTCCCATGATACAAGATGAAACCCACGTATTTCGGGCCACCAGCCGAGCACCGTATAACAACTAAGTCTTCGTAGCGGCTCCAGTCGCTCACGAAATCATTCGCGAAAAACCACAGACGGGTATACAATGGCTTATGTTAAGAATGTTATGAATGCTTAGAAATTTGGAAGTATTATGCATGCCACTAGGACGTTTGATGCTTAGACGTATTACACAAATCCACGCAACAACCATTGCTGCTATGGTGGATGGATGGATGGATGCTTTGACCTTCCCCTGACAGGGCCGGTGACATGTGTACCACTAGGCTCGCAAGAAAAAAATGAGAAGAACGCTTTCTATTTATGTTGGCCTAATGTCTTGTCTACTTTGATTAAATCAATCTTACAATAACAAAAATAAATTTATGTTCCATCTTAGAGTGATCTCACTTTCCCACTATTTCAGTCTGATATCTCTACTTTTCCGCCGCCAATACTCTAACCGTCTCTTGCTTGCTTCTATCGCGGATGTGTTTAGCTTTACATATTTGTCCCTATAAAACACGGAGCCTCATGTAGGCTTGTACCCACACGTATACCTGCAGGTGGACATCACCGCATTCGATCAGAACAGGTTCCATTGTTTTCTTAGCTCCCCCACAGCATGTACATTGTTCCTCTTTTTATCGAATCTCGCATTATGACTACGTGTTCTAAGGCAACCCGACCTCGCTTCCAACAGCAAAGCGCTTCCCCTCGAATTATCATAAAACCTTTTCCGCCTTATTTCGTTCTTGCCCCTTCGTTATATAGCTACTTAAGAGTCTGCTTTTTTTTCCATCGCTGTCATCCAATAAATCCTCTCCGCCTCTCTGATTTATCGCTTAATGCACTCTTTGTTGCCTTATTGCCCACAATGCCAGCCGTATATTTACTGGTGAGCTCCCTCATTATTTTGCTCAACTTTGTGCCCACGCTATTTCTATACAAATACCTTAACACTTTCCCTGCCCATCTACTATTCTTCATTCTCCTAAGCCTCTCTTCAAATCTCATTTTGTCATGTGGTGAACTTATCCGGAACGTCTGTTTGTCCAGGTATCATTGAGCATACGGTAATAATGCACGACTACTGGAGTCACATACAAAAGTATGGCCGGTACGTATAACAAAAAGCAATTATAAAGATTTTTTCTGTTGCAAGATGTAGGTAATTATAACCCCTTTGGAAATGCGGGCGTGTATTTCTGTGTGCGTTAAGCCATTTGCGGCTGTTTCTCAAATGATCTATACACGTCACTTTTTGCCATCCCTCAATTAAGCTCTCAAGGTCAACCCAATCCGACACAATGTGAAGGTTAGCTGCACGAGCGGCCGCTAACCTTGTACCACATATCGGCGTTTTCGCGCACCTGTGACACCAATCATTCATTTTCTCTCTCTTTACTGCAGTTCTTCACTGAAATAACCACCTTGACCTATATAGCGTATGTATTGTGGCATTTTATTGAGACACTCTGTAGCACCACCAATATGGTAACTAAATAACCAGCCTTGAAGGAGCACTTACCTTTGTTCGTTTTTTTTATAGTACTCTGCTTACATCGATGTCACATTTTATTCTAAAGCAGTGCATTCTTCAGCAGGCTTACGAACGAAGTGCAAGCTGCGGCTGTGTGCATTATAGCAGTCTCGTGCAAGTACGCACTCGCGCTGTTCACTCTGTCGCCAGCTTAGGAAAAATCAGACGGCATCAATGCGTTTTGTTTAAGAAGAACTCAGATTATAACTCCCCCCCCCCCCCAAAAAAAAAAAAACACGTTGTTAGTGTGGCGACGCTGTGCTTGATAGAAAACTGGGCGGGAAAAATTATTGTAGAACCTGTAAAGCATTTTCGACACGCCTGAACTAGATTCAGGTTGCAGATAATTAAGTTGGAGAGCCAGTTCCGTAAATACTAGTATAATAATAATAATATAATAATTCCGTAAATACTAATTTGATATGGTTGCGAATTTAATCTTGCTGTTACTACTACTACAACTATAATACTACCTACAACTCTTAATAATAATAATAATAATAATATACCAATCTTATTTTGGTAATGTTTCACAGTAATTAACTGTCAAGTGTTTAAAGTAGGAATAAAAAGTATAAGTTTCATCTGCCCAGAAAAGTGTAGGGATTTGAGAGGTTTAGAGAAGAAATTCGATACAGCTTTATTTATCAAAACAACTGCCAAAGACTGCCAACGACGAATTACTAGAGGCATTTTTTTATCATTTACAATCGCAGTGCTCTGAAAGAAAAAACAATTTATTTGTGTCATCTGCCAGTCTTCAAGAGAAACGTCACTGTGAAATGAGGATAGAAGCGCTGTACTCATTTGACTGTTTGTACAGGAACACGCTCAAGGCGAGGGCTGAACATACTACAAGCCAACTAGCCCAGTTGCCCAATGCCACAAAGACGCGTAGCTTGAGTGCTGGGAGCATTCAACAGTATATCGAGTTTATAAGCCATATAGTCCGCAAGAGAACAAACGAGTAACATTATGCATTTACATGATCCAGCGTCAAATAGAAGCACATAAACACATAATTGATTAAAGGATGCAGGTCAGTTGTTGCGAACGCGAACACATACTTGCTGCGTTAATATCGTGTAAATTCAGACACATGAAATATTGGTGATATGCATATTATGTGCTTGTAGGACAGACGGATAGTAAACGAGATCACTGATCAGAGCCTCAACACGAACACAAACCAATGCAACACTCTTTGTGGTCATGTCCGGCAAGACCAGGCCTCTTATTTGAAAAGATCTTCCGGCTAAAGCTAATACAATTATGAGCATATATATAGAGAGAAATGAAAGCAGCCGGCCCGGCCCAAGTGTCTTTAAAAAACGGAAATGCACATTTTATATAAACAAAATAAGATGAAAAAGACGGCAAAGAAATTTAGGCGAATGATAAATTTATAGCTTAATTGGTAGGTGCCCTAAAATTTATAACAAAGAAGAGTATGCATTCCTCAACCATAAGTTTGTATGTTTTTATCTCTAGACGTTTAGCCTTCTACATTGTTTATACACAACATCCTCCAGATTTGAATTTCTTCTCGATTTTACAAAAAAGTTCTTTTCATTCATTGGACGTCCTGCCTAACGATAAAAGAAATTCAACAAACTTCGAAGTCAATGTTGAAGGTTTTCAGGCTTTTGAAACTTCGTCAACGTGCCACTGATCGCCTTCTAGCCGAACGTCATTTCAAGAACATTTACATTTTTTTTTTTCACTTTCACGAGAATTTCAGAACCTGAAAGTTAAGTAGATGTACTTGTTTCAGCATTCAGCAGTTTCAGAAACAGTTATTCGGAGTGCACTACTGATAAATCTGAAAAAACACTGAGAGTGTCCTATAGCACCAACCCCAATCTAATCAAATCGAGAAAGGTATGACCGCATGAATTCACTAAACCGCAGTTATTACAGGTTTGCATGACAGTGATATACGCGGAATGGTTGTTGCGTGGATGGTTTTCACGTATACGTAACAACATCAAGTCGCTCATTGCGGCATTTGTCATATAAGTCGAAAGAATTGGATTCTGCTATGCCGCGGAGTTGAGTGATCCATCGACGCAATCCGGATCCTTCTCGGATGCCAGTTTCTGAGAGAGCTTGATCACAATATCGCGGAAGTGGTACGCCTGCATGTTGTCCTTGAGCAGGTATAGCACGAACCAATCACCATACGCAGCCTTCATCACCAGCTGATCCATGTCCTTGGAATCAACCATGCGACTGAGGGTCTTCAAGAGCAGGTACCGGTAACGGGGAAACGCGCACACCACTATACGGTAGAGCAGCGTGACGCCCGTGACCACGGCGAGGATAATGAGCCAGAACCAGAGGAACACGTAGATCTTCTCGTTAATGATGTTCAACGGCAGGAGACAAATAGAGTCGTGCTTCTGCACGTCTCCGGAGGTTCCGAACCGGTGGAAGCGGCACTTAGTCATCTTGGGAAAGACGCGTATCATGGGGTCCATCCCTCACCTCCGGGTCTTCGTTCATGAAGCGGATAACGTCGGCGCCGTACGTCGAGAACATTCCACCGAGGAACTTGTCGATGAAGTACATCTGGCCGATCACGTTGACGAAATTTATGACCTCGCAGATGAAGAACCGCAGCGCGTATGCCTGGTTCTGGCTACGGTGAACGTAAAAGTAATTCCACCACGTCGTCCACCTGCTTATCCTTCTTCTCGTGTTCAAGCAGCGGTTTGTTCAGCTCAGGAGGAGCGCCTGGACGCGTCCATGCTCCCAACTCCGCCAGAGCCATCGCGGGAAGTAGAACATCATGGCCTGCAGACACAGGACGAAGCAGACCCCACTGGTAGTACGCATGTTCGATCACCTCATCGCCATCCTTGATGCGGCGCTGGTCGACACCGGGTGCGGCGACTTGCTTGCCCACCGTTGCGTTTAGTGAGCGGGGTAGCGTGATGGTCCCTTCCACCCAGCAGTACGTATTCATCACAGGCTCTGGTATGGCGTCATGGGCCACGCAGTAGATTGGGTTGCCGAAGAACTGCGTGGCGCTGACGAGCACGCTACAGGCGAGCAGGAAGAGGCCCGTGAAGCGGTAGTGGAGCCGGAAGACATTGTTGTCCGTTTGCACTTTTCCCACACGCAGGATTTTCTTGAACGAGTCGGTGAAGAAGAGCTTGTCCATGGTGACGGCGCCGTTTGGCCCACGGCTGACGCGATCCTCGACGCGGTTGTGGGCGAAACGATCGTGGAGTGGCAGAGCCCTCGCTTATCGGCATCTTATCTCACGGTCCCGCCCGTAGAGACAATTGTCGCTGGGGCTTTGAAAACTCAGGTGGTATGGCGGCACCTGGTGAATAGGACGTGGACTAGACGACGCGTAGAAAAGCGCAATTCTTTCAGGTGATAATATCAGAAAGCGGGATTGATTTCTACATTCATGTATAAATGGCAGCATTCAAATAATCGACCGGTGGCCACGCGATGCATAGATGAATGAGGAAAATAACACGAGGATGCAGGGCGGGACAAGTTAAGGGTGTTCACGCGTATGACTAGCGTGTTCTTTCATGCCATTTTTTTCATCGCCAATGCAGTTAAATTGTTCCTTGTGTTAAGCTGGGTAGCAGTTCGCCTTTTGAAGGGGAGAAATTTAAGCTAATTCAAGTTTTAGCTCTTGTGTTTGCTAAGTCGTCTCTCTACTCAACTCATCGCACTGCTCTTGGAGAAATGCGATATGAATACATGATTCATTTTTGATAACTCACAGCCCAAGAAGGACGCAGACAAAGTTTAAGACAACACGAGCGCTGTCTGCGTCCTTCGTCTGCCTGCGACTTCGTTTGCGTCCTTCTTGTGCTGCGAGTAATGAAAAAATGAACTATTACCAACTAGCCCAGATTTCCCTTCTTGTTCAGAGAATACATGATGTTTGTATCATCTATTGCTGATAGCTGGCAAGGAAAGAAGTGGAGAACTTTCTTAATATTCTCGTGAACGGCGTACCTTCTTCACCTTTTTCCAGAAGCTCCTCTGAGTTTAAGCCCTGTGGGCAGGTGCCAGGGGTGTAGCAAAGAACTTTTTTCAGGAAAGGGGGAAGGGTGAGGTTCCGCCATACTCCATGTATGTTCATCCGTGCGTTTGCATGTATGCGTATATAGATACATAGGCTTACATGCAAAACTGAAGGAATAATTTGGGGAGCGGGGGTTTCAGCCTCTCAACCACGCCCTTCCCCCTTGTCTGTGCTAGGGGAGTGCAAGTATACAGTTGCAGAAACAACCACCCGTACAAACTGGCAATAGAAAAAACATTGATAAGTAACAATCAAGACGCCTACAATGGTATAAAACTATCACTCTGAAGCCAAGTTTATCCATTAATTTCGCAGCGGAGTCCCGTAAAGTGTCAACTTTCCTCAAATACCATTGTAGTGGTCCCAAAAAACAACGAACATAATATGCTGAGCGTATCATCGCGTGCTGCGAAGTCACGCGGTAGAAAAACTGCACTTAGAGCGAAAAATCCCGTTAGTAAACAGATGGTTTTGGACGCACGTTCCTTTCTCTGGACAACCTGCGTACAAAGTGGCGAAACAAACGCGATCCTTTCTCTGCACGACTGGCATGCAATGTGGCGAAACATAAAGAAGAACGTCGGTATTCGCATGGGTGTCGCCATCGTGTAGCTTTTTAGCGAAACGTTAGTGTCGGCGGGAGATTCGTTTGCATCAGCCGGAGGCTTCAAAGACTTGGGAAAGCAGGGCTCTTACTCGTGGCGCCGACTATTAGAAAAGAGGAAATAACTCCTACATGAGTGTGAACGCCTTCCATCGCCCCATCTACCAACCCCCTTAAAAATTGTCGTTATCGGATGCCTAATGCACAAACCTCCTCTTTCGTAAGTGCGTGTTTCGATTGGTCAGCCGATTTGTACGTCCCACATCTTGATTGGCCGAAATATTTTCTGTAAAAAGAATTTGTGCGTGGGATGTCTTTGTGAGTACGGGAACAGGTTGTTATGAACCATGGACTGAGATATTGTGATTCGAGGTCAGGAAAGACTTATTTATCTAACTGACAAGGAAGCGCGGCGTGGAGGGGGGGTCTGGAATAACTTTTAAGAGTGGCCGAATCAATAGGTTCCGGAAAAGGGTCTGTCGGGGGCCTGGCTATTGTATAAATGTTAAGGTAAGTGGGATTGGTATAGTGAAACTTCCATAGAAGCCCATACATCCAGAAAAGAACACCCATACGTTCAGAAAAGAGCGACTCATTAGCTGCTCACATAGAGGTAATATAACCATGTACGCAGGTGTTGCCGAGGTGTCAAATGGCGTGGTATAACTCATTATATGGCCTAAAGCAACCTTAAAGGGACCCACTCTGGGTGAAGAGATGTAACACCGTAGAAACATGAGTGCGATTATTCTAACAATGGTTCGAACAGCAGAACATTAAACGAGGCACAAAAAAAAAGACAAGCAATGACACCGCTGTTAGTCAGTAACATCCCTGCATGTCTTTCTTTCTGCCCTCGTGTAAAGTCCCGCTGTTCGAAACAGTGTTAGTTTAGAACCAACTATCTCCGGTGAATGCCATTTTGACTTATCTTTCTAGCTGCCTCAACCTTTCCATACATGCTGTCACGGACGGCCATTTTTGGCGACACCGCGTCACGGCAATTAACGGGCGCCGTACTCCCCGACTGACCGTGAGAAACGGCGGCGCCTGAAAGGGAGCCGAGAAGTGCAAAATGGGGTGCTCTTCTTAGAACGTCGCCGCCGACGGTTAATCCTTTTGTAACTGTGGCGGCGTCTGCAAGGTCGTAGAAGGCCGCGGTATACCCCGAAAAAGGATTAGACTACGAGACACGCCGGCTGAGAGCTAAATGGTTGACCGTTCCCACGGCGAAAAGCGTGGGAAACGCTCTGGTGGCCAAGCCGTATGACAACAACCCGACAGGTTGTCACTCTCGCTAGTTGAGGACCCTCTCCCAATTAAAAAGGGGTGGGGTCAAAATATTTTTGGGGCGGAGTTTCCCATCAATTAAACGCGCATGATTGGACCCATGTAGAGGTCTCTTGTCCCCAAGGAAGAGAGCGAGGAGACACGAGGGGGATTTAAGCGCAGGTATTTGCCCTGCTAGGCAGACTAGTCGCTGACCAAGATGGTGTAGAAACAGATCAACAAGCATCTCTTCTAGAAGTTTTTAGTGTGGCTCTGTATCGGCTGGCCACCTAAACTTAGCCGTTCGTCTAGTTGTGACGCGATATTAACGTCTGCAACGTAGACATCGGGACTTCGCCTCGAGTTAGCTCAACCTGCTCGAAGTCACCTGCAAGCACTAGCCTCCCGGAGCCACCAGCGTTGCAACACCGCCGACATCGCAGTCGTGCCAGAACTCGCTTCGACTTCTCGCATCCGATCGTCGGGGACACAACGCTGCCGGTCATCACACGTATGCCTTCACCTGTTTATATCTTCGAACTTTCTCCTCTGTAGTTCTGTTGTGTTAGTTTGTGTAGCTTGTAATAGTTCTCTCGCGTAAGCTGATTTATTGTTTTTATATGTATTTGTATCAAGTGTTGATGTAATTTGTTAGCTGTATTGAAGTGTTGTATTAGATCCCGTGTGCTGCAATATCACTAGAGTAAAGTTTGTTTTGTTTTCCCACGTCTCTGATCTCTTCACTGTCTCTGCTTGCGTACGGAACGAACCAACCTGCTGTCATTCCCGTCGCCGACTTCGCGCTGGCGACGCTAGAGTGGCAGCTTGTAACACATGCTTTATTCACCAACTTAATTGATTCAAGTGCCTTGTGTCTGTTCATTTCCATGCTGGATTCATGGCTTGCTGCCTGAAAAATGTGTTGTCCGGACAATATATTATGTGACACTATTGGTTCCTGCCTACGCTGAACCTTCGCATACAGAGTTGGGTGAAGCTAATGTCTCGAATGAGTCGTTAGGCTGCAACGCTCTGGTCGGTCCTCTTTGTCCCTCGTTTTAAACCAGTGTTAGCTATGAGCCAACTATACCTAATAACGCTTTCACACGGTAAATCACAGGGTGCCATACTGGCTGGGATCATCCTGATGTCGATCCTCTTCCAGGCCGCCCGCCGCGGAGGAGCGGTGGTTATAGTGCATGGCTGTTGACCCGACGGTCGCGGGTTTGATACCGGCCCTGGTGGTCACATTTTGGGGGAGGCGAAATTCAACGTGTACTGTGCGATGTCAGTGCACGTTGAAGAACCCTAAATGATCGAAATGTCTGGAGAACTCTGAGTCGGTTTCTCTCATACTTATATCGGGGTTTTGCCCCGCCGTGGTGGTCTGGGGGCTAAGGTACTCGGCTGCTGACCCGCAGGTCGCGGGATCGAATCCCGGCTGCGGCGGCTGCATTTTCGATGGAGGCGGAAATGTTGTAGGCCCGTGTGCTCAGATTTGGGTGCACGTTAAAGAACCCCAGGGGGTCAAAATTTCCGGAGCCCTCCTCTACGGCATCTCTCATAATCATATGGTGGTTTCGGAGCGGTAAACCCGACATATCAATCAATTAATCATATCATGGTTTTGGGACGGACAACCCCGTGTATTATTATTATCTAGTTTTAATGCAATCTCGCATAAATACCCCATTTATAGCACTACACGTACCAGAACCGTAATCGAAAATATAGACATGGCGAAAAATGACCAGTGGTGGGAGACCTAGGTATCACTTGCATTCGTGGCAATCTGAGGATTCACTCGAATCATAGGGCGATAGGAAGACATTTCGACAACCGCGTTTAAAAACACTGAAATACCTACGTCAGATGGAACGCGTGCGCAGGGCTGCCTCTGAAAATGTATAGTGGAGAGAGCAGGGATTGGAAAGTGCAAAGTTTGATCGTTCTATAGGCTGTTGTGCCACAGACATGTTCCTCGTTCGGGAGCACGTCTCACGAGATCGAGCCCTGTTCCGACGAATTGTCTCCCCCCCTCCCAGCGCCGCCTTCCGTGCAGAAGAACCGTGCAGTTCCGGGGATAACGTCGCTTCCTCCGCCGAACCACTTTGCAGTTCCGGGTAGGGCTGCGTCTCCTCAGCCGAGCCACTGTGCCGTTCCGGGGAACTGGTCTCGCAGAAGAGTCCCAAAACGCTATTTAAGGCCGTTCCGGCCCCATGTTAGGGGATTTTGCCCCAGCCGACGTTGTCGTGCTGGCCGGCTCTGTACAAACGACAACCTGCTACAGTAAACGCTACTTTTGTTGCTGTTTTCAAAACGAATTGGCTCCCTGTTTCGCCTTCGGGCTAAGGCTTCAGCGAAGTCCGCTCGACGGCTCGCCGCTCTTCGCCACCGCTACCATCGCGACAGAGAAAATTCATAACAAGGCATACGAACAAGCTGTAAAACGGGAACGTGGAGGCCATTTGGAGGGTAGAAAGGTTGGAGCTTACTACACACATGTTTACGACGGTTGAGTGCAGCCGCGTATGGTTGACAACGCAATTGGAAAGCGGGTGCGAAAAAATATCAGTAATCTCCTCCCGCGTACTTGAGAAAAAAGGCCCGCGGTATAAGTGACTGGTACTGTGAGCTCTAACTTCTGTTTGAATACATGTGAAATGTTTCATTTTATTTCACGTTCTATATTGTTGTTCATTTTTTTTTCAAGGTATTTCACGATCATCACAGAATGATTGCCCAATTGTATGACAAAATAAGCACATGTCAGAGTGTTGATTGGAAACAATTCAACGAAACATTTTCATGAACTTCATGAGATCAGTAAAACGCAAAACGGGTGTACTTGGCCTCCTCGGTGCCCGGATTGGTATACACTCAGAGAGCAGGCGCGTCAGGATACCTGCGAAATAGACGCATTTTATTACAGGAAAGTCCTGTGTTGAGCCGTGCTCTCTCGCGCGCCTCGAACTCAAAACAACAGCATATCAAGAGAGAGAATACAATGAGGGAAAGGCAGGGAGGTTAACCAGAGAATGGAGCATCCGGTTTGCTGCCCTGCACTAGGGCAAGGGGGGAATGGGGAAGAAAGATTGGAAAGAAAGCGAAGAGGGAAATAGACGCGCACGAAAAGAAAAGGAGGGGGGGGGGGTGCTACAGTCTATACAATAGGCCGCTGCCACGCAAAAAGTTCAGTAAGGCCTTCACTGATTTTCTGTGAGCACACAAATCATGTCGTCTTTCCAGCACTGATTGTTCAGACAAAGGTCTGTCGTCAAGGCGAGCTAACGCAGCAGCTAGTTGCCGTCTTTGCACGCTGTAACGAGGGCAGTGACAGAGAACGTGCTCTATAGTTTCATCGCTGCCGCAATGACCGCAAGCAGCACTAACAGCATATCAAAGTTATGAAATAAAGTCACTGACCTTTTCGTCGAGCTATAACCACTTTTGACGAAAAAGTGAGTGATGTTATTTTATTCGATAGAGGCGAAAATGCTGTAGGGTCGTGTGCTAAGATTTCGGTGCACATTAAAGAACCCCAGGTGGTCGAAATTTCCGGAGCCCTCCACTACGGCGTCCCTCATAATAATATGGTGGTTCGGGACGTTAAACCCCACATGTAAATCAATCAATTACTTTATTACATTCAGTGGTATGCTATTGATATGCTATTGGAATATGCTATTTTCGTCGAGGTATATAACCACTTTACCCGTCACGGTGGTCTTGTGGTTACGGGGCTCGAATGCAGACCCGCAGGTGGCACGATGGAATCCCGACCGCAGAGTCTGTGTTTTCGATTGAGGCCGAAATGCTTGTGTCCCGTCTGCTTAGATTTAGGTGCACGTTAACCAGCTCCAGGTGGTCGAAATTTCTGGAGCCTTCCACTACGACGTCTCTCATAATCACATCATGGTTATGGGACGTTAAAGCCCAATAATTGTTCATTTGTGCGTGAGCAACGCGCGGAGAGTTCCGATCTGCTTGCCATTCTGCTTGCGTTTAGCTTGCACGGTAAATTTGAGGATGTCATCTTTCCTGAAGGGCATCACATTCCGATTTGTTGCTATCGCATTCGTTGCTTTGCCATTGTGGCAAAGCTGTGACTTTTTTAACACGAAAGTGTTTTATACCCGGGCCTTCCACGGCTCCGTTGACGTATTTCTGTCACGGATGTGACTTTGTAAAATTTATTTATTTATTTATTTATTTATTTATTTATTTATTTATTTATTTATTTATTTATTTATTTATTTATTGGTACCTCAAGGGTCCCGAGGGACATCACATGAGGGGTGGGTGTCATAAGTAAAAAGAAAACGATAAACAATATTTTAACAAATTGCGAAGAAGAAAACGAGAAGGAAATTTTACCTGTTTGTGGGGCGTCGAACCAGCGATTTATCAATCTCTAGCTCACGTCGCTAACCACTATATACGCCGCGGACCGAACATTACCGGGAAGGCTGACGGCAAGCCATTTATATACACCGCATATTGTTTGGCGGTCCTCGGAGCTTCGTAACTTCAGCGCGTTTTTTTCATCAGCAGCCAACTGGTGCGAAGGTCTCAGGTTGGGTAAGGTGCCTAGATAACACAAGTTGTTTTAAATGCGAAGCATTCCTTAGCGAACTTCGGCGACCTTGAGCATATCTATCTATCTATCTATCTATCTATCTATCTATCTATCTATCTATCTATCTATCTATCTATCTATCTATCTATCTATCTATCTATCTATCTATCTATCTATCTTGCTAACCAGCTAGCTAGCTTCCTACGACTTTTAGCTCTCCTGGTCATTGCGATAATGGTATCAATACCAAACTTGGTATGAGATATGACTGTATGAAGAACATACTTGACTAGTCATAACATCAAAATCATGACATGTGTGCCATGACTGTCATGATTTACATTTCATGGTCCTGCAGCTCTTGCGGTGGTTTCGTTCACATGGCATGTTGTAAAACTGGTATGGTATGACATGATTGCATGGCGAACACAAGCGAAACACGAAAATCATGACATGCGTGTCATGTAATGACATGACTACATGCCACGCTCATGATGCGCTGGCGGTCGTATCGCTAGCTTTACATATATCAAATTTGGTATTACGTGACGCCAGTGGATGACGAAGGTATGCGACTGGTGCAAACATGATAACCATAAGATGCGTGTCATGCGAGGTTATGACTACATGGCACAGTCAAGGTGGCAATACATTTTGACGTGACGCGTTGCGCGTGGTCACCGACGTTCATTTCGTCGCGTCACTGCGTTGCCACGCCAGGCGCTTGTTCTGTCATATACTGGCATGCGCGTTTGAGCGCGTCCGGCGTCCCTCCCTCCGTCACGAAAAGAGGGAGACGCAGTGTCTCGCTAACCCATCGGCGCGAAATGCAGCACGTCGTATGACGCGCCGGTTGCCGTCAGACCGTGCCGATGAACACTGGTCGCGGCTGGCGTCAGACTATAAAGTGCTCGCGTTTTGCTAACGTAGCGTCGCTTTGCCAGCATGCACGCGCGTCAGCGTTACATTGTAGTATATTGGGCCCTTCATGATGCGCTCACGACCGTTTTGTTAGCTTCGTATATACCAAATTTGGGTGTTACGTGACGTCAATGGATGATGAAATATATGACTGGTGCAAACATGATAGTCCTGACACGCGTGTTATGTAAGAACATGACAACATATCACGCTCATAGCGTGCTCGCAGCCGTTTCGCTAGCTCCCCATATGCAAAACATTGTATCACGTGACGTGAATAGATGACGAAGGTAAACGACACATCCAAACATGTTAATCATGACACGCAAGTCACGTGCGGCAATATTTACCTCCACCTCGTAACATTGTGCAAGTGGCATATTAACATTTCTCATTCATGATTTGCATATAATCGATTCCCACTGTACGCGGGATCTGTCAATTTTATTTAGCAAGATAGATGGTTATGTGGAGTTTTGTGTCCCAAAACCCCCATATATTTATGAGAGATGCTGTAGTAGAGGGCTCCGGAAATTTCGACCACCTGAGGTTATTTGGATTGGATTGGATAAACTTTTATTATTGGATAAACTTTTATTTGAGGTTATTTAACGTGCACCCAAATAAGAGCACATGGGACTACAACATTTCCGCCTCCATCGGAAATGCAGCCGCCGCAGCCGGGAATTGATACCGCGACCAGCGGGTCAGCAGCCGAGTATCTTAGCCACTAGACTACCGCGGCGGGGCTTTGTTTTTATCAAGAGACCTTCGAAAAAAAAAGGCAGCATATCCACGAAGTGAATGATGGAGAGTGGGGCGAAGCATCCGTCCGTCAATTCATTATTGCTTCCGTCCATCCATGCGTGCGTCTGTGTGGCCGCCCGTGCGTCCGTCCGCCCGTCCGTGCGTGCGTCTGTTCGTGCGTCCGCACGTCCATCTGTGCGTCCGTCCCTGCGTTCGTCCATGCATCCGCTCCTGCGTCCGTCCATGCGTCCATGCATCCGTGCAGCCATTCGTTTTTCCGTCCATGCATCTGTTTGTGTGTCTGTTCGTCCACCTATTCAACACTCCAAGTACCACCATCTCGCATCTTTTCATCATATATTCCTCATATAGAAGCACCGCCATCCAGTGGACAATCCAAGGACTGAACGAGAGGAGGCACACGCACACTTCTTACGGCTTGCGCTTCGTGTCGACTTCCCACCTTTAACCACCTCGAGTTCATGGTATATACTAGTTCACTGTATTTATGGCACCGCGGCCCAACGCTCGCAAACCTTTCTGAAACCAAGGAGGTTACGCCCAGCGAGTGTAACGTAGCAACCCTTTCTTGTCAGATAGTGCTCAGTGTACATGCCAATGGCTGCTAAGGGGGTATGAGAGACAGGAGAATTCGGCTTCTAGTTAACGCGCACTCTGCGAATTTTTTATTGTTCAACAACGCACAGAAGAAATCTCCCACTGGCACCGCCTTGGAGGTCAAAATGTAAAACTGGTTACACACTACTACTACGACTACGAGGGACGAACGGGTGCCGCTATAAGGAGCTTCGCCCCTAAACATCGGCAGATCCCACGTACCTGGGTATCGACGTTATGCGAAGCATGCGGAGGGAAGGTGACCATGTTGCATTTTTTTTTTATTGAGTGACACGTCATGAATTGACGCTAAATATATGTGCAAATGTTGCACGCACAGACATATGTTGAAGAGTTGCATATGTTTATATAACCAGTTGTTTGCACTTGCGCAACAATGCCAACTGGAACATCCGTATTATCGACCCCAGAAGCTGTTATGAAGCGCTGATGCTCGCGAGGACGCTGGCCCTGGGCACTGCAAGATAAATCAGCTTCAGCGCATGGCAACTAGCCCCGATTGAGGTTAACCCGACGTGACGGTTGTATCAAAGGAGCACATATGTAATATTTATAAAACTGAGTAGGCAGCACTGCAACCGCTATTGACGTTTCGCGAAGATTAGCGTCTATTTGAAAAGTAGTTCCAAGGCGTAGCGTAGCTCTGTGGTAAAATGCTTCATTGTCACGCAAAATGATTGGGTTCAATTCCTGCTGGGACCCTGACATTTATTCTTTGCACTCGTCGGGTGTATGGTATATCGATGCCGGGTATTTGTTAACGCTCACGCGTGGAAATTGCCCATGTGTGTTCTCGTCGTTCCCGAAAAGATACTAAGTGTAAATCACTTGCGGCACATACCCGCAAACCAGCGGCACATACTCGCCCGTGGTTATGCGCCACTGTCTGGCGGGAAGTGTTCGACGACGTGCGCGACGGGAGTGTGACATTATTGATGTCTTGACCAGCGCGTAATATTCGTCAAACCATCTTACCCTCCCATGCTAAGTTTGCTTCACGCCAAGTTAAGGGGGTGAGCACGAGAGCACCCAAACGTAAACGGCTTGATAGATAGATAGATAGATAGATAGATAGATAGATAGATAGATAGATAGATAGATAGATAGATAGATAGATAGATAGATAGATAGATAGATAAGTTCAAAGTCGCCGAAGTTCGCTAAGAAATGCTTCGTATTTGAAACTAGGGGAATCATTTAGTAGCGATCACTGCCTTCTCCGGATCACTCTTCCAGCAAAAGCGACTCGCAAAAAGTCGGATCAAGTCAAATAAATGACTGATTGGAACAAATTCAGAACGCAAGACATTCTTCCTGTGCTCTTTTCCGCAGCTATGGGGAGTGAGCAAAGCATTTGCTTGCAATTCATCAACAACACGTTAAGACACCTCAGACCTCCCAAGAGATCCCCACGGTAGACAATCTCGGCCTGCACTGGTGGGAGGTACGCCAAAGTGTTACCAAGCGATGGAAAAGGCAAAAGCTGAATCGCAAGCTTAAAGCTCGCATTACTCAACTGAACGAACAAAGTATGCCGCCCAGCTCACTGGTTCGAATTTGATAAAGAAGCATAGCACAGCAGCACGTCAGATGAGCTCGAAAGGGATGTGGCTGCTCCTTCGCAGCCTTATTCACCCTATACTCAAACGAGAGGGGAGACGCAACGACTACTCCGGCGGGCTTTGCACGGGTACCAATGCACGACGGCGCAACTCCCGGACACCCTGTGTAACCCACTCGCTATGGGCGTCCTCTCCCTCTCCACTGGAAGACCTCCATAGTGATTCCTAAACCAGGCAAGATGGCGAATGCCGCACAGCTGACGCATATCTCACTCACTTCATATTGCCACCTAGTCATGAACTGCGGCGAGAACGAGCCCGGATCCATGGAGAAACAAACGAAGAAGTCGTTTAGGACTGCGCGCGCTCTCGCTCGGTGATTTTTGTTTGTGTCGTGTCAATGAACTGCGTCTTGATTATGTGGTATTCCTTGCCCGAAGCCCTAACCTTCACGTGTGACAATATCAAGAATTGAAGGAGGCCCACTTCGTCAACCAATATACGCGCCTTTCGCAGGCGGTATCCGGGTGCCACATGTTAGGCCACCTGCACATAAAACACGACTGCATTCCCGAAGAAATGCATGCAGACTTCTTGAGCTGTGGCGCCACAAGCTCTGTGTTCCTCTACTTCTTCGAAACATGCACTCGCAGACACACGAAGGCAGATGAGAGGCACGCTCTCTGGCCCCCGAACACCAATATGGATCTAGGCCAGGTGTATGTATACTACGTTGACGTGGCAGGGCCGTCGCCTACTGGATTATACACGGTCACCGTAGTTCTCCAGGACAAATGCGTTAATGGGCTCTCCCATTTGACTTTCAACCCTGGCGTGCTGAGGAGGTAGCAATATCACTTGCCACCTCGCACACGAACTCCAGAGTAATCATCCCGGATTCACGCAGAGCCCGTGAAAACTATCTGGCGGGTGAGGTACGTCTCACCTTTAGCCTATACACGATATTCTAAAGCGAGTCATCAGGGATTCAGACCCCTCACCCAAACTCATCGTTTGGACTTCGAGCCACCAAGACCACGGCCTTAGAAGTAACAAGGCCGTGGACGCGACCGGCCATGTGCTTATCCACCGGGCACTAGGCTTTGCAAGTTCAGAGACTAGCCAACCACTTGTGCGACTCAGAAAAATTCTACATGATATACTACTTCGAACGACATCGATTTTTTCTGGTGCCTGCTAAGGGCCTAATTAAGGCCGATGTACGAACCGTAAGGTGCTTGCAAACTAACACCTTGTTGTGTCCCTGCTATATAGTAAGCCATTTTAACCCGAAAGTCGATGGACGGGGTCCCTCCCTGTGGGGAAGTCTCCGATAACTTTCACGTGATGTTGGCGTATCAGATGAATCCTTCCCTTCGCCCTAACCCTTACTCTACTCGTGAGGCATGAGAGGCAACCCTACTAAATTGCTCGGGGCTCGAGACTCAAATAGCTCTAGTCCAACGGGAGCGACCTTGTCCAGCAGGATCCTGGAATAAGGGCTCCCCCTGTGTAAAGGGTCCTCATGAGCCTGCGAAGTTTCCATCGATAAAGGTTTTGCACACACACACGCTGCTCAGGAGCTGGACAAGCTCTGGATCACCTGCTACGGAAGCGGCCACGTTGTGAAGCTGGACCGTGAGACGGATAATACGCTCATTTTTTTGCTTGCCAATATTAATTTCTCAATTGGGTCTTAACGGACAAGTTGTAACGCGCAACACTAGTATTTAATTATGCTGAAAAAAGATTATTTTTCAGAATGGGGGTCCCCAGTTTGCTCCAGATAAAGCAAATAAGAAGTTTAAGCACTTAACGTGCGTGATCTTCGCACAGGCTTATACACGCTGCTTAATCTTGAACGGAGAAGACTGGCTCTCATCGTTATTGCAATTCCTTGCAATCGTGTTGTTTGTATTTGCCTGTACATGAAGAAAACCATGCATGGCAAGTTTAAATATCATGATATTACACACTCTACGTGAAAATGATGTCCCCGATACGTGAGTCATTCCCAGAATTCGGGGACATATGTGCGTGACGCCATATCTTGACGGCAGCAACGGCGTCCTGCCATAGCTTAATGGTAAGCAGGCAAAAAAAGCATACATCTTTTGAAATAAGCTAGCTTTAAAGGGACCCTGCAACCCTTTTTTAGCATGGTAAGAAAACGCTGCCGATTGGTAGTAGAACCTCCCGACAACACGTGAGCCAAATGTTATTGCGCAGCACGGGGCCTGGAAATCACAATAAATTATCAAGTTCCGCTAAAGATAGCTTTCTCTTCTCTCGACAGATCACGGAAAATACGCCCAGTAAGCCGACCTATCAGCCATTGGCTGATTTGAACTTGGCGCGCTTAATTGTTACAAAGGTCGCCGCGAGAGGCCGTCACTTGTCCACGCGTGCGCGCGTGATCGCACTGATAAAACCGCGTATTCGAAAAAAAAGGAAAAAAAATACTCAAGGTCATGAGACGCGAATGACATTTTTGTTTGCCCCTCCAATCTCTCCCTGCTCAACTTCCAGCGCTTTCGCCGGGACGAGAGAAGAGAGATTGTGATTGCAACGTGTGACAAATCTTTGTAACTCCGCTCGTACTGGACGGATTCTTAATGTTTTGGCGGCGTTCGATTTGTGAGGTAATACGCTTTTCCAATGA
>NW_027465545.1:0-23485 GCF_043290135.1 Rhipicephalus microplus | reverse complement strand
TTCTTAATAAGGTTAGGCACATGTTTGGCTTTGGTTCACAACAAAATCATTTCACATGCCACACATTGTGCCTTCATGATCATGGTCTTGGAGGTGTGTAATTAGCGGGTAAATGCGTTTCGCAATGAATTAATCAGAGTGGTTGTTCTAAGAACCAAAGTGCTGACAGACGTCACTGCGGAAGCCTCCAAGTGCCCTTTACTGGAACATGCCAATCGCTGCTAATTGGCAATGAGAGACAAAAGACTCCGATTGGACTCGGAGAGCCGCAGTCCACTTTTAGTTAACGCGCACGCTGTCAATTATTACACTTTTAGTTGGGCGTACGGAGAAGTTGCGTACGCTGTGAAAATTACGTTGCGTACGCTAAAAGCAAAGTGCACAAAAACACTTTTATTCTAACGTACCTTGATGCGTTTCACTCAATGAAGATGATGTGTGGTATTTTATGGTGCAAGGGCCAATCGATGGCCAAAGAGCGCCATTTCAGTAGCCTAAAGAAGGAAGGAAAGTAGGAGAAAAAGAACGACAGGGAGGTTAACCAGTCTATAAAAAGCTAGTTTGCTACCCTGCATATGTGAGGGGGATGAGGGAGATGAAAGATAGGTAAGAGAGAAGGAAGATAGCTAAACACAGCACATTAAGCAGCACGAAAGCTTAAAGATGTGAACAATGACATGGTGCGTGGCTGTATAAAGGCCTTAAAGTTCGTCGCACGAACGCAGATAAAAACATAGAAGTATTAAAATCATGACTGTGACATGAGATATGTGCAGTGAAAGCAGTTGGCGAAAGATCATGATCATGAAACTATGGCGGGGATGTCGTCACCTCAGCACAGAGGTCGTGCTACGGATCAGCTCGAAATATGCAGTTAAAACTAAGTACATCGATTAAAAACCAAAAGAGTGATTGGATTTAAAAAATCGAATCCCTACTGATGAGCATCTCAGGGTGTGGTGGGAGCTGCTGTCGGTAGGGTAGTAAAACGTGGTTTTTAGGGGCGAAGCTCCTTATAGCGGCACCCGTTCGTCCTTTGTAGACGTTGTAGTGTGTCACAAGTATAACATTTTGACCTACAAGGTGGTGCCGGCGAGAGATTTCTTCTGTGCGTTGTTGAACAATAAAAAGTAGTGCTCAATGTACATGCCAATGGCTGCTAATTGGGAATAAGATACAGGAGAATTTGGCTTTTAGTTAATGCGCACTCTGCGATCCCCATTAGCAGCCATTGGCATGTACATTGAGTACTACCTGGCAAGAAAGGGTTGCTACGTTATATTCGCTAAGTGTAACCTCCTTAGTTTTAGAAATGTTTAGCGAGCATTGAGTTGCAGTACTATGAATACAAGGAACTAGAATATACCATGAACTCGAGGTGGTTAAAGGTGGGAAGTAGGTACGAAGCGCAAGCTGTAAGAAAGTAAAAGCCGAATTCTCATGTCTCTCATTTCCCATTAACAATCATTGGCATGTACATTGAGCACTATCTGACAGGAAAAGGTTGCTACGTTATACTTGCTGGGCGTAACCTCCCTGGTTTTAGAAAGGTTCAGCGAGCGTTGGGCCGCAGTGCCATGAATACAGTGAACTAGTATATACCATGAACTCGGTGTGGTTAAAGGTGGCAAGTAGTCCCGAAGCGCAAGCCGTAGGAAAGTGTGTGAGTGCCACCCCTCGTTTAGTCCTTGGAATGTCTGCTGGATGGCGGTGCTTCTATATGGGGTATATATGATCAAAAGACGCGAGATGGTTGTATTTGGAGTGTTGAATAGATGGACGAACCGACACACAGACATGGATGGACGCATGAACGGACGCAGGGGCGGATGCATGGACGAACGCATGAACGGACGCACGAACAGACGCACGCAAGGACGGGTGGATGGACGGTCACACAGACGAACGCATGGACAAACGGAAGCAAGAATGAATGGACGGACGATTGCTTCGCCACACTCTCCATCATTCACTCCGTGGATATGCTGCCAATTTTTTTTTTCTCAGAGCATCGAACTCATTACCCTCTACGAGGATGCGGAGAACCGTAAGTGGTTCTCCACATCTCCTTCTTCAGACCCCAACGGGCAGAGCAGTCCTAACAAAACTAGGGTGCGATACTTTATTACAAACATACCAAGAAACTAAAGAAGTACCAAGCGAACTTAGAGAATGGTATACCGTGTTGCCAATACCAAGCAACATATTTCCTACTCTGCATGCTGGAAGAAGGAAGGCAAGGGCTGACTACAATGACAAAATGACAAGATTTTTGAACATGGCCAGATTCACTAACGCCGCGCCTTATCAGACCCATGCGAAGAGATATGTGTGTGTAGTCACCGACCATAGAGGTAAAATTACAGCCTGAGCTTCAATAGATAGTCGTCGACAACACAAGCAGAAGAGGTTGCCATAGCACTCGCAATGAAAGAGGGATGGACGCGAAACGCTCCATTAACAATCATTACAGATTCGCAAAAAGCTTGCAGAAACTATCTAAAGGGCAAAATTTGAGCACAGGCGCTCCGTATATTGGTTGGGACAGGATGGGACCCCACAGTGAAATACGTACAAGCTGTGACTTGGGCACCAAGGCACGAGGGCGTGACAGGGAAGCTGCGCGCGGATGAGGTGGCTCGAGGCTTCACAAATCACCGAGCCACTCAAGACAATGCGAGTGATGACCCTACACCCCTGGACCCTTGTTTCGCAACAATTTCAAAGTACTACAGAGAAAATAGGCAGCTGTATCCACGTCCTCATAGCAAGCTCAGCGCTGCGGAGGCAACAGCGCTAAGAAGAATACAGACTAACACTTACATAAAGCTGCACACTCTTCACCTGATCTACCCCACGGCGTACCCGTGGTGTGGATATGCCCGTGGTGTGGAGCCACCCCAACACTCTTTCACATCACGTGGGAGTGTGCAGAGCATGACGAAGAACACGACACCACTGGCACGTGGGAGGAATGGGAAGCGCTGCTGTCTAGCCCAGCACTAGTGGATCAGCTGCGACTGATCCACAGAGCTGAACGGATGGCTCGTGCCAGTGGGGCCCTGGAATAGGGGCACCACCCTGCCGGACAGCCTTCGCTCTCCATCCCGTATAATCCTCGGGGCACTGGAGTTCAAGCCTGTCTGGATTATGTATATATTAAAGTTTTGTACTACTACTACCACTCCACGTCTTTCACACAATAACGCATCGCCACCAGACAAAAGGTCTGAATGTGTTGAGTGTGTGTGTTCTATTTGTAGCTTTGTAAGTGTGACTTCTGAGTAGCGGGATCCGTTTTATTGATTTAGATAGGTCGTATGCTAGATGCAAGAGTTGAAAATGCTCATCAGTGCCACTGAAGCTAGAACTATGCTAGATCCCAGTAATAACGTGGCCTCTGTGATGTGCACGAAAAACATCCCGACTGTCAGGGTAAGGGCCACTAGCGTAAAAGTCAGGCCGTGGCGTTCGTGGTCTAGATATTTAGCTTTTTTTTTCCTGGGTGCACTGAATTCGCACGGTTACCTTTGCTGTTTTGAACTTGGGTGCGCAATGTAAGAACGACATCTAATCGGATATGGCCGCCCTGGATTGAGCCTACCATTATATCCGGCACTGCTGTGGATGAGGCTTAGCGTACCCCGCAGCGAGTGGTCACGTTTCAGGTATTCATGACCATACATTAGAGAGTTTTAGTACTGTAGAATGGTTCTACGTACGCATCACGCAGGCGCCTTGCGTTACGTGGCATCCTTTGCCACTAATCGGCTTTTAGTACGCCGTAGTACCCGCGTACGTAACGAGCGTGAAGCGTGTTGTGCCATCTGGTAAATCAAAATATAAGTACGTGTTGTTGACAGCCAATGTGAGCCAATCAAAGTGTAATAGCCAGATTATGGCCATATTTTAAGCCACAGAGCCGGTCGGTGCTTGCCTTCGATGCCGCCATTTTGCAAAACAATGTCTCGCGCTGTCGCGAATTTGTTCGAGAGCGGCGCGATCACCTCATACGTACGCACGCACGCATCTCATGCGTGCGTACGTAGCAGCTGCGTACGTAACGCGATACGTGCGTGTTATGGTCTGCGCATGCGCACTACGCAGAACGTGGCGTCATTACGTACGCAACGCCGCCACGTACGCAGAGTACGCAGTACTAAAACTCTCTACTGTACGTAGCCCCATGAATAAAATTACGTACCAAGCTGCCGTTTTATTTACGGGTTCTTTCACCGAGAGGCCTGCCAGTAATGCGTTCCCACCCACAACCCATTGAAGGTGATTTGTGAGCATTTTTTAGACGCCCTGCAGGCCATTTCTTTTGAATTGTCAAGGTGCTAGGACACGCCGCTTGAATATACCTTGTGTGGCATGAAAATATTGCATTTCATTGCGAAGTACACATGCCTTGCATCGCGTCCACTGTTGCGGTCCGTGTCGAACGCCACTTCAGCGACCATACACCCTCGTACTGGTTTCTTCGAGGTCTCGCGAGAACGTATAACGTAGCAAGCGTTGCGTTACGTATGTAGCGTCTTGCTACGGGTGCACGTGTGCATATCTAAAATCAATACGTTAAGTACTGCACATGCGCAGTTCTCTCCCGTGGCAGTGTTGCGTACGTAGGCTCGTTACGTACGTCCAACTAAAGGTGTCTAATGTACCGCTGGAGAAACTCCCGCCGAAAGCGGGCGTTCACCTCGGTGAACGCGCTCTTGCAATCATCACATTAACGACGCAACGTTACGTTGTTGCATGCGATTACATCGACAGTTAACTCGGTGGCGTGGTTTTGCAGGATCCACCCGCCACTGGCGCTTGCATTCCCGTTCGCGATTTAGCCCGGCCTGCAAGGCTGCCGGATCACCAAAACGTAGTTGCTGCCGGTGGCACTTGGCCTCCCGAGCCTGTTTTTGTGCCCGGACTGCACCGTCGGATCGGCGAATGCGAGCTCTCTTCCACTTTAAATGACGGCGCTCTTCTAGAGTTGTTCGTGGTATACTCATGTGGAAGGTTTCAGGAGAAACTATTTGCACGTGCTCCACGCCATGGCTGTGACGGGATATACAACGTCATTCATAACTCAGCCAATGGCTCACGTGCTTATAGGTATGACGCTGCGAATGACTAACTGATAAGAGAGCCAATGAATGGAGACCACTCGTAACGCCACTCCCAGGTGGAGATTTGTTTTTCCAAGCCTTGTACGGCTTTCGCTGTAAGTTTCTTTAACCATGCGCTGGCTAACGTGCCTTCATTCTAATGTAGCGGCATGCTTTCGCTAATAGGTGCGCACGTTTTCGTTGTAGAAAACACTTAGTTGACTTTTTAAACTCCCGTACGTACTTGAGTGACATCATTTCAATGGCTACTGAAAGTTTCTCAAGAATTGGAGAAGTCATATTTTTTCTACTTTTCCTGGGCTCCCTTTGTGATGGAGTATTCGCTTGTTTTCTTAGGAGCACCAGGCAAGACTGAGTCTATGAACTTCTGCTGATATGACTCTCCAAAAAAAAGTCTCCTAAAGTTTCTGAATTTAATATAACCAATTTTGTCCTTGTTCAAGCCCCCACATGTACATAAACACCCAGTGTTCCTGTTGAACTTCCTTAGTTTACATCTTTTCATCACTCTTGTCTGATGCGGTTTCCGTCCTCATAGGTCGATATTTAAGCTTCGGCATTATATGTGGCCTGAGCAGCAGCGTCATGCACTTTGGCCCCAAAATGCATGGTGTTGTGTCCATCTAGCCTGCTCTTCACGGGCGGAAGCTTTCTATCAAACTTGCCAATGACTTTCTAGATTAGTGTGTGACTAAGCACCAGATCGCTACTGCCAGCCATTCGAAAAGGAATGGCCTAACGAAAAGTCTTTTCCAGGTACCGATTTACGTGTTAAAGAGTATCTGTCGCAGGCCAGCACGACTACAAAGATACGCTGCGTTACCAATCATCAAACCAGGGGCTCCGGAAGTATATTCTTAAGTGCGGGGGTGACGTTTGCGGACACGCACACGCACACGCACACGCACACGCACACACACACACGCACGCACACACACGCACACACACACACGCACACACACACACACACGCGCACGCACGCACACACACGCACGCACACACACACACACACGCACACACACACGCGCACACACACACGCGCACACACACACACACACACACGCGCGCACGCACGCACTCACACACGCGCACGCACGCATCCACACACGCGCACGCGCACGCACGCACACGCACACGCACGCACCCACACACGCGCACGCGCACGCACGCACACGCACACACACGCACGCACACGCGCACACACACACACGCACAAACACGCACGCACACGCGCGCACACACACACACGCACACGCACACACACACGCACACGCACACGCACACGCACACACACACACACACACACACACACACACACACACACACACACACACACACACACAGGTATACCACATTAGAGGAATCGCATGGTAGGTTTCCTCGTATGTTAATTGAAAACTTCGATTGTGTGCTGGTTGCTTTGCGTGTTTCTCGCATCGCCTTACATACGAGCCATCGTGACTTTAACCAAGGTCGGAGTGAATTATTGGGGATTGATATATTGATTTGAGAGTGGACAAATGTGTCTTTAAAGGTTGCGTGGTCGTCGGTAAACGATGCCTGGAGCGAATGGGAATGCGTGTTTCAGACGTTCACTTTGTTCCAGAATGTTGTAATGTCGTTTAAGGATTCTGTTTACATTGGGGAAGTTTGTTCTGTAAGTCAAGCAGAGGTTTGTTCGTTGTGGGTCTTCTTGCATTGGTCGCTTCATAAGTAAGTCATCACACTTCAGTTACCTCGCTTTTTGAACAGCGTCATCAATTACATGTGGGGGGGTATTTTTGTTTCTCGAGCATAGGTTTTAGCCTCTGTGAGCTCGTGTCAAAATCAGCGTCCCTTGAACAGATTCGCTCAAACCGGTGAGCCTGGCTGTATGGAATACTGTTTTTACAGTGGCGCTGGTGATCGCTTTTGAAAAAGAGGTATTGTCGATCCGTTAGTTTGCGATATAGGGTTGTAGAGAGCATGTCTTTTTCTATCGTTATGGTAACATCAAGAAAACTTACGGTTACTTGCGAGTATGTGTGTGTGAAGTGTATGTTCGGATGTACAGCATTGTAAGTGTCGATAAAGCTGAGAAGTTTGTCCTCGCTGTGGGTCCAAATAAGAAAGATGTCATCTATGTATCTTCTGTATAACAGTGGTTTCAAGGAACTTTGTGCAAGAAATTCCGGTTCTAGCTTTCCCATAAATATGTTGGCATAATTGGGTGCCATTGTGGTGCCCATAGCGGTCCCACTGATTTGTCGAAAATACTCTAGGTTAAACTCGAACGAATTTATTTCGAGGACCATCCTCGTCAAAGTTGCGGTGGCAGAGAAATCTGGGGTGTTAGAATGTCTATGGTTTGTGTACAGGTTTTGTAATGCAGCTATGCCGTCATCGTGAGGAATATTTGTATACAATAAAGAGACATCAAGAGTAACCAAGTGCGAGTTTTTCGGCACGCACAGACCTGCTATGTCTCGAAGAAAATGTGTGGTGTCTTCTATGTACGACGCGAGGGTGCATGTAATGTGGCTTATTAGTTTGTCCACGTGCCTTGATATGGGTTTTGTTATTGTACCGATGCCTGATATGAGTGGTCGACTTGGGTTACCGGGTTTATGAATTTTTGGGAGGATGAAGAAGCGACCTGGACGAGGGTATGCTGCTCGCATCAATTTGTGGTCAGTGTTGGTTATCTTTTAATCTGCCTAAAAACTCGTACTTGGTTACTCTTGATGTCTCTTCATTGTATACAAATATTCCTGACGATGACGGCATAGCTGCATTAGAAAACCTGTACACAAACCATAGACAATCTAACATCCCCGATTTCTCTGCCATCGCCACTTTTACGAGAATGGTCCTCGAATTAAATTCATTCGAGTTTAACCAAGAGTATTTTCGACAAATCAGTGCTATCGCTGTGGGCACCAAAATGGCACCCAATTATGCCAACATATTTATGGGAAAGCTAGAATCGGAATTTCTTGCACAAAGTTCCTTGAAACCACTGTTATACAGAAGATAGATAGACGACATTTTTCTTATTTGGACCCACAGCGAGGACAAACTTCTCAGCTTTATCAACACTTACAATGCTGTACATCCGAACATACACTTCACACACACATACTCGCAAGTGACCGTTAATTTTCTTGATGTCACCATAACGATAGAAGAGGACAAGCTCGCTACAAATCTATATCGCAAATCAACGGATTGACAATACCTCTACTTCAAAAGCGATCACCCGCGCCACTGTAAAAACAGTATTCCATACAGCCAGGCTCACCGGTTTAAGCGAATCTGTTCAAGAGACGCTGATTTTGACACGAGCTCACAGAGGCTAAAACTTAAGCTCGAAAAACAAAAATACCCCCCCCCCCCCCATGTCTTTGATGGCGCTGTTCAAAAAGCGTGAAAACTGAAGCGTGATGACCTAATTATGAAGCGACCACCGCAAGAAGACCCACAAAGAACAAACCTCCGCTTGACTTACAGCACAAACTTCCCCTATGTAAACAAAATCCTTAAATGACATTATAACATTCTGGAACAAAATGAACGTCTGAAACGCGCATTTCCATCCGCTCCAGGCGTCGTTTGCCGACGACCAAGCAACCTCAAAAACACACTTGTCCACTCTCAAATCAATACTTCACCCCCCCAATAATTCATGCTGACCTTGTTTAAAGTCACGATGTCTTGTATGTAAGGTGATACAAGAAACACACAAAGCAACCAGCACACAATCCATGTTTTCGATTAACATGCGAGGAAACCTAACATGCGATTCCTCTAATGTGGATACCTACTCGAATGCAACATGTGTAGTATGCAGTACATTGGACAAACAGAAACACCATTTAAGATTCGCTTCAATAATCACAGAGCCCATGCGAAATTAGCCCCAAATCTACCCCTATAAAAAAATCTTAATCTTCCCGACCATGTATTCGACAAACTATCAGTAACGCTCTTAGAGACGGGATTTAAATCAAACCGAGAGCTTGAACAACGAGAGTCATACCTTATCCACCGATTTAACACCCTTGATAAAGGAATAAATGAGAATCCTGGTACACTAGCAGCAATTAAAGCATTAGACAGCAATAACGGCAATAATGAAAATAGTAACTGAGTTCACGGCACTGCAGCTGCAAAGGGCACTGGACAACTCAAAACAATTCCAAGTGTAACTACTCTTCCTAAGTACAGCTGTCGTCGGTTTTCTGTTTTTACTTTACAACCCAATCAATTGCGCCAAGCATGACATGCCCAACAGCAACCCTGTGCACAGTCGGGAGGCCCCTACTGCACGCGTAATCCAGAAGCGGGCAAGGAATCCGCATTGCGCCCGCTTACCAGCCTCTGCCGCAATACGCGACACCCCTCTTTCTACGACGAAATGTCGACGGGGCGCTACTTCTTAAAAAAGCTCTTTTTGCCCCACACTGAACTGCCAGAGCAAGGAGGCGCCGTCTGGTCGGGAAGAGTTCGTTAGTGAAAGGAAGCACATACACAGGCCGCTGACATCAGAAAGGTGAAGGGGAGAAAAGGAGTGAGACGGAGGGGGAAGTGGAAGGAAGAGTGGAAGGGGGCACCCGGGGGAAGTCCACCTTATATTCTTTTTCTATTTTTTCCTTTTTTGTTTTTCCCTTTTCTTTTTTTCTTGTTTTTTCTTTTTTCTTTTTTCTGTCTTTTTTTCCTCTTTCTCTCTGATTTGAGATTGTATAAAGCTGAGCACCAACAAACTGTACCTTCAAACCTGATGAAGGCCAGACTCTAGGCCGAAAAGTCGAAATAAACCTCGTTGTGACCGCTCACGGAGGATCTACTTGACTATGTTGCCACGTTCCATTTCCCAAGTTTTTGGGAAATGGAACGTTACGGCGTTACGGTTGGAAATGGAACGCTACGGCCACTCAACCGTCATGCCCATATATATATATATATATATATATATATATATATATATATATATATATATATATATATATATATATATATATATATATATATATATATATATATATATATATATATATATATATATATATATATATATATATATATATATATATATACGGAGCATAATTTCTCGTTTTGTACAACAAAATATACATATTTTTTAAATTATTCTCGGCAAAATTTTTTGTCATTTATTTTTGAGTTAAACTATTTAAACCTTCGTTTTATTTTAGGACGATTGTCTGCACGTCAAAAACCGCAGGTGGTCGATATTTCAGGACCTCTCCACTACGGTGTCTTTCATAATCATATGGTGATTTTGGGACAAAAAAAACCACACATATCAATCAATCAATTCTTTTAAGACGAGCCTTGGCTATCGTTACACCCTGATCTTGATGCCCATGCGAAACGGCCTAAGGATCGTAGTTGGATGCTCTGTCCAGCTATGCCGGATTTGAAATTTGTGATGGGACTGCACGCACACTATGAGTCGCAAAACGCTTTACAAAGCTTCTGGAAGCAATCATAATAAAAATTTTCTGCGTTTTCGTTTCGTAGTGTGAATGACTTATTTCAGTGTTGTGACCAGCTGGGCAACATTGAGTGCGACAATGCCACGTTGGTGACGATGACGATGCAAATGTGATGACAACATCTGAGAACACCACACACCTGATAACTTACATGAGGTGGCGAAAACATCTGTGGGGTTACTGCAAAAAACGGGTACCGCCTAGTCCGTGTGTACCGCCTTGGTACCCCACCTGTGAAAGTTCATGATGCACCAAGAGGCCGAATAGCTAGCGCTTATGCTGGATAACAACTCGCAAGCCCCAAATTCAGATTTGATTGCAGGATCGTAGCAAGCTGATTAATTCGTGGCAAATATAGCTAAAGAACTGGCGTAATAGTAGACGCGAAAATGACACTGATGGGCAGACAAAGAGAAATGGGTGCTTATTTAATTGACACGCAGTTTTGCAGAAGAATCTGTAGATTAATGGCAAGATATAAAAAAATAAATGCGTTCCTTTCTTAAAATGTTGAAACGTTGCACTGTTTCATTATGCAATTTCTGAAGAGCATTGACTTAAACTTCCGCAGTCAAATTCTTGTGCTTTCTTATTTTCGCGTGCGACATGGTAAAGAATGATCCCCACATATCTTTTTGGATGATTTATAAATAACAACATAGAGAACGCATCTGTATTCACAAGAGGCGTGTGAATATATACAGATAAAAACAGTGAAAGTTCCTTCGTAAAAACACAACTGAATTGTTTGCAGAACATTTAAACAAATTATATGTCTTCATAAAAAGGCATTGCAACCAGGTCTCAATATCGAATCTGGGATTGCGGGAAGAAGACGACGGGTGACAAGCACCACGAGATTTCTTTGTCCCTCAAGTGTCAGAAGAAGATCGAACGCTGGATGAGCAACATCAGCGAGAAGCCGCTCTTCATCCGACATTACAAAAGATAGCGGCCTGTGGAGTATCCCCGACTCAGAACCGCTCTGCAATACGGCCAAAGCATGCCAAAAATACCGAAGCCACGACGCCGTAAGCGCGAGCGGAGGATGGCAAGCTTCCAGACGCCGCCAACTTCTGTGCCTCGAGAGATTTCAACAGCGCAGGAGTTTAAAGACGTTAGGGACTCCAGCCTGATGAAGATCAGCGAGTTGTCACAACCCGAGACTCAAGTGCCGTCGCTTACAAAAGCCGCGGGGTCTTCACTGTCGCTACCATCACCATTTTCTCAAGAATTTACTGGTGTCCTTGCATCACCACCCACTAGTCCTTCGCTGGCGTCCATCTCTCGGGCGTCCTCGAGTGCTGACGGACCATACCCTCTGCCTCCACCATCGATGGTTTTGTAGCGCCCTCGTTCGGGCGGCGCGCAAACCGGAGAGCGCGCGATGGCGACAGAGGAAAATAAAGAAGGCGCTAGGCCGTGGCACGTGAAGCCACGGCTCGCGTTCCTGGCTGGCATCGGTTATCGTTCAGGCGTGTCTTTCTTTCGCTCCCGTGGCATAAGCCTACAAGTGGTGACCTCGGACGAAGACAATGACTGACTCGAATGCACCCTCAACCGAACAAGCCTCACGTCCGCAGGACGTCTCGGCCGTGCAACTGCGTCTCCCATCTTTCTGGCCACAGGACCCGCAAGTTTGGTTTCATCAGGTCGAGGCGCGATTCTCCCTGTACCGCATCGCCTCGGAAACGACACGCTACTACCACGTAGCCCCCGTCCTTCCTCCTGACGTTGCCAGCAAGCTCACCGACGTCCTCTCCAACCCCTCGGACACTACGCCATATCAGCACCTTAAAACCAAGGTGCTGGAACGATTCATGCCTTCGGAACGCGTCCGCCTACAGCAGCTCCTTGCAGAGGGGGACCTTGGCGACAGGCGCCCCTCCCAACTACTGCGCCGAATGCGACAGCTTCTTGGGAAACACGACGTCTCTGCCCACTCAGCGTTGCTTCGCGAGCTCTTCCTCCAACGCCTTTCTCAGCCAATCCGCCTCGTCCTCGCGGCGGCCGGCGACGTCAATCTCGACCGCCTGGCGGAGCTCGCCGATCAGGTTCATGAAGCGACCTCCCCATCTGTCAACGCTGTCTTACCACCAGCAGACACAGCGATTTCGCGCCTTGAGGCCCGCATCGACGAACTCGCCGCCTCCATTGCCGCACTCCGGAGCCCCCTGCAGGAGACTCGTTCGCCTCGTTCCGGTCGTCGAGCTCTTCCACGCACACGAGATGCTCGGAGTCCCAGCCCTCCACCCCTCTGCTGGTACCATCGGCGTTTCCGACACCGAGCCACGAAGTGTACAACCCCATGTTCGTGGCAGGGAAACGCCTGCCGGGATCACTGACGGCGGCGTGTGATCTCCCTTCTCGTCCCAGCCGCCTTTTCATGGTCACGGACCAGCTATCGGGCTCCAGGTTCCTTATAGATACGGGCGCGGAAATTAGCGTTGTGCCCCCGACTAAGGCTGATCGTTCAAAGTCACAGGGGCAAATGCTTCGTGCTGCCAACGCCTCGTCTATAGCAACGTATGGGCTCCGATCTCTCACCCTCGACTTCGGCCTTCGCTGCATTTTCCGGTGGGTTTTCGTCATCGCAGACGTGGTTCAACCGATCATCGGCTCGGACTTCCTCTCATACTTCGATTTGGACGTCAGCGTGCGGCGGCGCCGCCTCATAGATGGTAAGACTCGTCTCTCCATCTCGGGAGTCCTGTCCGACATCGCTCCAATGGCCATCCGCATGCTGATACCTTCCTCACCGTTCGAAAAAATCTTGGCGAGTTTCCCGGAGTTAACTAAACCGTGCAACCTCACTCAGCCGCCTAAACATACGGTGGCACACCACATCGTCACCCGGGGTCCACCGGCAGCCGCTCGACCACGCCGCCTGTGCGGAGACCGCCTAGCAATTGCTAAACGGGAGTTTGACCACATGCTGCAGCTCGGCATTATCCGCGCGTCATCAAGCGCTTGGGCTTCCCCGCTGCATTTGGTGCCAAAGCGTGATCCTGGTGACTGGCGTCCTTGTGGGGACTATCGAGCGTTGAACGCCAAGACTGTCCACGACAGCTATCCTCTACTTCACATCCAGGATTTTACATCGCGCCTCGATGGCTGCACAATTTTCAGCAAAGTGGACCTTGTTAAGGCGTACCACCAGATTCCTGTCGAGCCCGCCGACATACCTAAGACCGCCATCACGACGCCCTTTGGGTTGTTTGAATACGTGCGGATGCCTTTTGGACTCCGCAATTCGGCTCAAACTTTCCAGCGGTTCATTTCTGAGGTCACACGGGGTCTTCCTACTGTGTTTGCGTACCTTGACGATGTCCTCATCGCCAGCCGCACACCTGAAGATCATGAGCACCATCTACGCGCTCTGTTCCAACGTCTTCAGCAGTACGGCCTCGTTGTGAACGCCTCTAAGTGTACTTTCGGCGCATCTGAGCTCGAGTTCTTGGGCCATTACATATCATCCAAAGGAATACGCCCTCTCCGGTCCCACGTTAAAGCAATTCCGGATTATCCTCAGCCTACAGCACTTCGCCAATTACGCCAATTCCTGGGGCTTGTGAATTTTTCCAGGAGCTTCATACCACACTGTGCCGAACTGCTACGACCGCTCACCGACCTCCTTCGGTCGACCACCGGCCCGTCCTCCGCCATTCCTTGGTCGTCAGAGGCCCAGGCCGCCTTTGCTGCTGCTAAGCAAGCGGTCGCTAACGCCGTGCTTCTTATTCATCCACGCAGCAACGCCCCTACTCGGTTGATGGTGGACGCATCAAGCGTGGCCGTCGGAGCCGTCTTACAGCAGTGCATTAACTCCGAGTGGAGACCCTTGTCGTTTTACTCTCGGAAGCTACTTCCTGCTGAGACCCGCTACAGCGTCTTTGGCCGGGAACTACTAGCCATCTACGCTGCAATACAGCACTTTCGGCATTTCCTGGAAGGATGCTCGTTTTACGTGCTGACTGACCATAAGCCACTGGCGTATGTTTTCCGCACTAACTCATCCAAGTACGTGCCCCGTGAACTCCGCCATCTGGCTTATATATCGGAGTTCACGACTGACATCCGCCACGTGAAAGGAGCTGACAACACCGCCGCAGATGCCCTTTCTCGTATAGCCGCGGTTGACTCTCCACCGCCAACCATCGACTGGGCCTCATTCTCCTCGGCACAGCAGGATGATAGAGAGCTTGCCGCTTTTCGGGAGAACCCCCGTTCTCTCCGACTACGCCTGGTGCCTCATCCATTATCATCTGAGCGCTTGTGGTGCGATGTCTCAGCTGACCTTCCCCGCCCTTTCGTTCCCGCTTCATTACGACGCACCGTTTTCCACTCCTTACACGACATCTGTCACCCTGGCATTCGGGCTACTCAGCGTCTTCTCACCCAGCGCTATGTCTGGCCCGGAATCAACGGTGATGTGCGCGCTTGGACGCGCATGTGCCTGCCCTGCCAGATGACAAAGGTCTCCCGTCATACTAAGACGCCGCCCCAACCTTTCCTTCCACCCGGCCGTCGTTTCGACCATGTTCATCTAGACATTGTGGGCCCTCTACCAGGTCTCAGGGGTACCGTTATATATTGACCATGGTCGATCGCTTCACACGCTGGCCAGAGGCTGTTCCGATTCAAGATATCACAGCCGAGACAGTTGCCCGCGTTTTCATTTCTACGTGGGTATCCCGTTTTGGCTGTCCTGGCACCGTAACAACAGACCGTGGACGTCAGTTTGAGTCCTCACTGTTTACTTGCCTTAATCGCATCCTCGGAGCCAGACATTGCCGTACCACGGCTTATCATCCCTGCGCCAACGGCATGGTGGAACGCCTTCACCGACAACTGAAGACCGCCTTGACTACCCGCCTCAATAGAGCCACCTGGGTTGATGCCTTGCCACTGGTGCTCTTAGGTTTACGAGCTGTCATCCGGGCAGACCTGCAGTGCTCAACAGTAGAGCTGGTGTATGGCACTTCTCTACGGCTTCCGGGAGACTTTTTCACGTCAACGAAGCTACCAGACCAGCCACAGCAATTCCTACAACGCCTCCTCGACTGCGTTCAAGACCTCCGGCCCACTCCACCCAGACCTTCCGAACACAAGACCATATTCGTCCACCCTGATCTGGCCACTGCAACACATGTTTTCGTGCGCCACGACGCGGTCAGACCACCTTTGACACCAGCCTACGACGGACCATTCCGCGTCCTTCACCGCACCCCCAAAACTGCCACTCTACTTCAGAACGGCCGTGAAGAGACAGTCAGCTTGGACCGACTCAAGCCGGCGTACCTGGAGACCGCCCTAGAAAGCCTCTCATCTACGACTGATCTTCCGTTGGAACACCACAAACGGCATGTCACATTCCGACTTCCAGTCTACACGGGGGGCCCTGTAGCGCCCTCGTTCGGGCGGCGCGCAAACCGGAGAGCGCGCGATGGCGACAGAGGAAAATAAAGAAGGCGCTAGGCCGTGGCACGTGAAGCCACGGCTCGCGTTCCTGGCTGGCATCGGTTATCGTTCAGGCGTGGCTTTCTTTCGCTCCCGTGGCATAAGCCTACAGTTTCTAGGTCAGACCCCGACTTGTCATCAATGGTTCTCGTGTCAACAGCTGAGCCTGCTCCCGCTGCGTCGCAACCTGGCGCATGTGCCCTTCCCAACTCGACGATGGCGTCGCTTCACTCGCCAAACGAGGTGCCGTCATCTCCTGAGGTGCAGCCCACGAGGCAACGCGACACCGACCAGCCCGTGCTGATGGGGCCTCCACGCGGTGCGGCCGCGAAGCGTCACATGTCGCTACGCGAGCTGGCAGCCATTCGATCTATGCACTTGCACTTGCAGAGCCTTTCTGGCCAATGGGTCAACAGGGGACAGATGCTCCTTTCTCCCCTGCTATCTCACCTACGCTCATCCTCTGCTAGCGGGTCTCTGCAGCGACCTCAAGAGCCAACGCAGCAGCAGCAGACCAATGGCCATGTTGTGGTGCAAAGCACAGCGACAGACGAGCGTGGCAGACTCCCCGAAGAACCGCATCAGCGAACGTCCAAGCTGCGTTGGCGTGACGAGTGGCTCGACCACCATGAATCCGCTCCATGTGCTGGTCAGTATATACCATCGTCATTGCGAACTTTGGGTGGCCTGCCAGCTGGTACCATTCAGAGGATGACACGCTTTCCTGGCCTTAAGACGGCCGTCTGCTCACAAAAGCACGGTGCTTTCCAAACCACCGTGTTCTACTTTGTCCTGCTGGTCGCCTTTGTACTACCATTCCACACGTTGCCATTGCGGATCGTCAACCATGATGTGGACTACTGGTGTGCCAGACCCTCACATCTTCACAACGTGTCACCGGAAATGTGGAAGGAGGTTATGATTCCCAGATCTGAGGATGACCATTACAGCAGGTGCCGCATGAACGCAGAGTGGAACACAACAGGCATCGCCACGGTGCCCTGTCTGAAGTGGCAGTATGCGCAGTCTACCTACGGGGTCTCCATAGTCAAGGATTTCAATCTGGTGTGTGAGCGTGCGTGGTACCTGCCACTCACCTGTTGTGCCTTTGATGCTGGTGCTATCTTCACTTTGATCGCATCGGGCCTAGTCACCGACCATTTGGGCCGGAAGCCGGTGATACAGTTCTCCACAGTAGTGCTCCAAGCATCTGGTGCAGTGATCGTATTTGCTACCATCATGAACAGCTTTATCGCCATGCGACTGTTACAGGGAGCTGCCTCCAGCACGCTCTTCAACACCAGCTTCGTGCTACTGATAGAAGTCCTGTCTCCAGAGCACCGCACACTCTACTCGATAGCGGCGATGATGGGCAAGGTGGTGGGTGCGTTCATAGCTTCCATTATGATGTGGGCCAAGCTCAGCTGGTACACGCTGCAGCTGACCAGCATTTTACCCTGCCTTCTCATGCTGAAAATATTTACTGTCATACTTGAATCGCCTCGCTGGCTGCTTGCGCGGGGGCAACGTAGAAAAGGCAGAGGCTGTCATGCTGCAGGCGGCCACACTGGACGGCCGGAGCCTCTTCGAAGTGCGCCAGCAGTGGGCACGCACCCGGCGGGATTTCGATGAGGGCTGTTTGAAACCAGCTGCACAAGATGCTCACTGCGAGGCGCAACGCACGCGATGTCGCAGGCACAACAGCATCATTCTGTACTATCTATGGACGGTGACCACGGTCGCGTCGGAGGCGGCATCGTTGAAGATACACTACTTGGACTGGTACCCTGCGGCGCTGCTGGCACTCTCCTCACTGCTGGCTTTCCCGACGGAGTTGGTCGCTATTGTGTCCGCTACCCGTCTGGGACGTCGGGCTTCGCAGGGCTGGGCGCTGGGCATTGCCGCCCTCGCTTGCTTGATGGCCGGCACCCTAGGCGACGACAGCGTTGTTCTCAGCGCGGCGCTTCTGTTGGTGGCGAGTTTGAGCGTAGACGCGTCGCAGACTGTGGGCACGTTGTACACGGCCGAGATGTACCCCACCGTAGTGCGCTGTACAGGCCTTGCAATGTGCAAGACCTTCTCGGCTGTCGCCAGTGTCACCATGCCTCTGGCCGCGTACTTGGGACTCTTTCCGGTCTCTTCTGTGCCGCTTGGCGTTGTGTCAATAATGTGTGTCACTGCAGCCTACCTGGTCATGTGCCTGCCGGACACTATGGAGTGCGCCACATCGCCGGACCAGTTGGCGGAAGCACCGTTAAACGTGTCTCCGCCTTAAGGTCAATCGATATTGCCAACATTTTACTTGGCGAGACAGTGATGGGATACTTTTTCGTGTATTGAGTGGTGTCTAACTTCGTACACGGCGTGCCCATTCTTTTGCTTATAGGTTTTTCTGCTTTAAACATCGTGCTTTTTAACGAACGTTAATATCTTGAATTGCTCTGACTCTCTCAGCAGTAATCATGTTGTACCAATTTTGTTGGATGCACTGTGCGATGAGCAATGAATATGCACAGGTTCATCACAGATGTAGAATTAGAATAGACACATTGGATGCGTATAGAAGATTAGCGATTTTTATTGCAATAATGCCACTTCTATTTAAAACATATTGCTTAGAGTTCTACATGGTCCTATAACATGGCGTCTAAAAGACAGTCGGAACTGGTCACCCAAAGCGAGAAGGGATGATGGAACGAACAACTTTTTGTGCATATCCCAAGTTGAAAGCAGACGTCATTTTTCTGAGGTACCTCCATAAGCTTTTGCTGTTTCGACTTCAGGTGTTACTTGAATAATCACGCTTATTTCAAATATCGATGAAAGCGTGTAGGGTCGAAGCCCTTTTCGGTTCTTACGGTGACCTAAAAGGATGTTCCTAACGAAACCTGGCTCACATCAAAACTTTTGACTTGCTCCAACAAACCCACCTGACCCTTTTTTAAAGTCTAGCAGTTCTCGTCCTTGAAACTAAGGACAAACAAACATTAAAAATTATTGAAGTGCGCTTGAGTTTTCCGTTCAAGTGTAAATCACGATAGTTAATCAGGCCTTGAAAACTTCGCGCTCTGAACGGCTAGCATGGTTCGGTTCTCGGTGGGTACCTCAATGTTGTCTCAATAAGTCTCCATATTGCCAGTGTTTTCGAAAGGCCTTGAAAAAGTTATTAACACCCGCACCGAGTCTTTTGGTAGGAGATTCAATCTCCTAACTTTCTATGAGTTCAGATTTAGAAAAAATTGCTCCTCGGAGGATGCACTCTTGCTTCAAATAAAGCTCATATTAGAAAACACACAAAAAAGAAAACACTGACAATTAGGCTGTATCTAGATATTAGCAAAGCCTTTGACCGTGTCAATCATAATATTCTCTTACAGAAAATGAAATGCTTAAAATTTCAGGGAGTCGCATCACAACTTCACGCTCTTATCTACACGATAGACTTCAATTTACCAATGTAGGCACTCACAAATCACACCTGAGGCGTATCTCTTATGGAGTACCTTAAAGAAGCATTTTAGGGCGAATACTTTTCCTCTTTTACATAATGATGTAACAAAAGTAAACACCACTTGTCAGTTGATCATTTACACCAATGATTGCACCATAAATTTAAAGGATAGGAATTCTGTAGTATTCAAGCTGAAGCAAGCACGTTCTGCTCGAAGCTGAATGACGGGTGCAAGGCGAGCAGCCTTTTATTAAATGAAGCTAAAACTAAGTGTGTTGTATATCGTACCCGTGGAACGCCGGCTGTAGTACTTGAGGAGCTTGTCCTAGCTCCGCTCACTGTTCACATTGGAAAAGGCGTTAAAATACTTGTGGTCATTTTTCACGAGCACATGTCATGGAATGACCAAGTAAATGCGGTTACATTGAATTTGGCTAAGTGCGCAAGAGTAATCAACCGTCATCGACACATACTACCATCTAATAAAAAAGTTACTTTGTGATGCACTTTTTATATTCCATCTAAGTTACTGCTTTCTGGTGTGGGGTAAAATTACAGCCCTTAACATGTCAAAACTGAGCGTGTTGCGAAAGAAAATGGTTCAAATGATTTCGAATACTCCATATCTAGAACACACCGCTCCTCTTTTCAAACAATATCGAATCGTTAAAATATCAGATCTTTATACCTTCAAATTGCTCTGCTGCTATAAAAAGGCACCACTCGGAAAATCAGACACATTTCTTCAACTCGCGAGCCTTCAACAAAACGAATTTTTCGATCACGTCTGATATCAACCACCTTGGCACGTGTAATTTTCATGCACGCACTATGGCACGCAACGCATGCGACACACCATCCCAACAACATTAAATTATTTCAAAATGCAAGGATTAGATATTTTATACCACACACACACACACACGCACACACGCACACACGCACACACACACGCACACAAACACGCACACGCACGCGCATACGCACGCGCACACGCACGCGCGCACACACACGCGCACACACACGCGCACGCACACGCGCACACGCACATGCACACGCAGACGCACACGCACACGCACACACACACGCACACGCACACGCACACACACACACACACGCACACGCACACACAATCACACACACACACACACACACACACACACACACACACACACACACACACACAAAAGAAATTAGCGGGTTGTTCACGTAACTATTCAAACTTGCTTTTTGTAACAATGGACAATACACATGTTTTCAAGTTGTCTTTCTTTCATTATTCTTATCCTCAGCACATATGTCTATGTCTATCATACGTGCACACAAATTCATATTTGTTTGAGCATTGTACTTTGTAATGCATACTTGAAGTGTTTAGCTTCTTTTTTTTATTCTCCAAGATCAAATGCTGTACCCTCTCACTTTACCGCCGATGAGTGGCTGGGGCTTTGTCAAGCTGTGATTGGACAGCATTTTTCTCGGCCACCTTTTTCCACGGCAAATGTTTACTTTTTCGGTGAAAATAAAGTTCCATGATTGATTGATTGATTGTTTGATTGATTGATTGATTGAGTGTGCTGTGAGGAAACGAGCGACAGCGCGAGTAACATTGGCCGCTTGAAATTATTGTTGAATGCCTTCTGCAAGCCTTCTTCAGAAGTTGCCCACTATTAAATAATTGTTCTTATCGGGAATCAGGGAAGGGCTGACTACGTGTACGTAGAATAGCACGCTAACCAACGCAGCTCTTCACTTTGTAAATGGCACTACCACGGAGAAAAAAATGGCAGCATATCCACGGAGTGAATGATGGAGAGTGGGGCGAAGCATCCATCCGTGCATTCGTTCTTGCTTCCGTCCATCCATGCGTGCGTCTGTGTGCCCACCCATGCGTCCATCCGCCCGTCCGTGCGTGCGTCCGTTCGTGCGTCCGTACCTGCTTTCGTCCATGCATACGCCCCAGTGTCCGTCCATGCGTCTGTCTGTCCGTGCAGCCATCCGCGCGTCCGTCCATGCATCTGTCTGTGTGTCCATTCGTCCACCTATTCAACACTCCAAGTACCGCCATATCTCATCTTTTCATAACATGATGTTACGGGGAATAAAGTATACACTGGCGAGCCAATGCGTACTGGCGAATATAGTGGCGAGCTAATGCGTACAACGCTGCTGCAGTCCGAGCACGTTCACGTTCAGCACTTCGTCGTCGTCATCCTCAGGCATCTACATAGCCCGTGACATTACCCGCCGGCGGTAGAAGCACTGTCTTGGTGCGATCAATTATGGAGGCGTGAGTAGTACGGTTTAAGCCGTGAGACGTGCACTATATTGGTCGGGACTGAAGCTGGCACTGGCGTGGTATGGAGTGGAGCTATCTCATAGGTCACGCTGGTGACCTTGCGTATGACGCGGTAGGGGCCAACGTAACTTGGCATTAGTTTTTCGCAGAGACCAACACGACGTGATGGTAACCACAGCAAGACGAGTGACCCCGGAGAGTACTGTACGCCGCGGTGCCGGTGATCGTAAGCGCTCTTTGGTTAAGCTGCGAGGCAAATAAACGATCCCGGGCGACTTCGCGGGCGATGTCAGCTCGGGCCAGGGCATCACGAGCATAAGCAGTCAATGAGGGGGCGTCAAATTGGAGCATGGTGTCCATGGGCAAAGGCGGGTCATAACCAAACAGTAGGTAAAAAGGTGAAAATACAGCTGTATCATGACGTGAACTGTTGTATGCGAAGGTAACGAAAGGTAAGTGGATGTCCCAATCTTTGTGATCCTTGGAGACGTACATCGCTAACATATTCGTCAGGGTACGGTTGAGGCGTTCCGTGAGGCCGTTGGTTTGCGGATGGTACGCTGTAGTGAACTTGTGGTGGGTAGAGCAGGATCGCAGGAGCTCGTCGACTACTTTAGATAGAAAACAGCTGCCGCGGTCTGTGATCAACTGACGAGGAGCACCATGACGCAGAGTGATGTCATGAAGAAGGAAATCGGCTACATCAGTAGCGCAGCTGGTGGGGAGGGCGCGTGTAACGGCATACCGTGTTGCGTAGTCGGTAGCAATAGCAATCCACTTATTACGGTGGCCGACACGGGAAAAGGCCCTAGAAGATCGAGGCCGACTCGGAAAAATGCCTCATCTGGTACTTCAACGAGCTGGAGGGTACCAGCAGGTCTCAGAGCAGGTGTCTTGCGGCGCTGGCAGAGGTCGCATGCCGCAACGTACTGTCACACAGAACGGTAGAGGCCAGGCCAAAAGAATCGGCGGCGAATGCGGTCATACGTGCGTGACACCCCTAGGTGTCCAGTGGAGGGGGCATCATGCAGCAGGGCCAAAACGTCTGAGCGAAGATGCACAGGAACAACGAGTAAAAGCTCAGCACCATCAGGGCGGGCGTTGGAGCGGTGCAAGATGTCGTTGTGAAGAACGAACAGTTGTAAGGAGTGGTCAGGGTCGGGAGAGTGCAGACCATTGATAATAGCACGCAAAGAGGGGTCGCGGCGTTGTTCAGCAGCTATGTCGGTGAAGTCGGTAATTGAAAGAACGAGGGCCTCTTGCTCATCTTCCCTCGTGTCAGGGGGATCGACTGGGTAACGGGACAAGCAGTTGGCATCCTTCTGAAGTTGTCCGGATTTATAGGATACGGAAAAAGTGTACTCTTGTAAGCGCAGCGACCAGCGACCAAGGCGTCCCGTAGGGTCCTTGAGTGAGGAGAGCCAGCAAAGTGCATGGTGGTCTGTAATAACTGAGAATGGTCGGCCATACAGGTATGGTCGGAATTTCGCAATGGCCCAGACGAGAGCTAAGCACTCGCGTTCTGTGATGGAATAATTTTGTTCCGAGCGCGACAACAGTCGGCTTGCATACGCGACGACGCGGTGCATGCCTTGTTGCCGCTGCGCCAGCACTGCGCCTATGCCATGGCCACTGACGTCAGTACGAAGCTCCATGG
>NW_027465544.1:0-23516 GCF_043290135.1 Rhipicephalus microplus | reverse complement strand
AAGCAGGCACAAGTGAACAAGTCAAGTCTCCTCCTCTACCGCCAGCACAAGGACACCATTGTTACATCGTGCATAATGAATAGCACAGCATAAACGGAGACATCTTGTTTATTTCATCTTCTTCCTTCTCCCCCGTGGCGGCCACCGAGCGCGTGCCACCGCACAGCGCTGTAGTCGGTAGCGACGCCTTATACCACATATCCCCTCTTGCAAAAAAAAAAAAAAAATAAAATAAAATAAAAATAAATGGTAGAAACACACAAAACTGTTTTTGTCTACTTCCTAACGAAGTCCTTCAATTTCTTTGGGGTCTTCTTTTTACGCTTGCTTTTCCTTGCAGGCGCATTAAATCCTGGACTGGTCAAAGCTTGCGTGCCGTCTGGTGGAGATGATACGGGGTCTGCCCTTTCATGACCATCCGCTCTTGATGTGTCCCATTGGGGCGCACTAGATGACCGATCAGATGCAGGGGACCAGTTCATAAGGGCAGCGGTTTCAGGCTGTAATGCATGAGAAGACCGATTAAATGCAGGTGTCCAGTTCATAACAGCAGGGGTGCCCGATTTCATTTTGTTGACCGCTCCGGAGTGAACTGCGATTAACTTAGATGCGTTCCACACACGCCCATCGTCCAAAAGGTACGAGGCCGGTCCCCGTTTTCCAATGATCTTCTTGGGCGCGGAAAATTGTGAAGACAGCTTACCGTGAGCTGCAGTTGTCTTAACGCGCACGTAATCACCAACGACGAAACTGGGTTCCTTGGCTCCACGTTTTTCATCGGTGTAACTCTTCGAGATCATTTGCTTCTTTTTGACATGCTCTCGTAGCTGTTCAATCGCCCTTGACGGGTCCGTGCTGAAGCATCTGTCGGGCAATCCCAATATGTCAAGTCTGGTGCGAGGTTGGCGTCGATGAAGAAGAACAGCGGGTGTCGCACCAGTAGTCGCGTGAGGCGTACAGCGATATACTTGCAGGTAATCAAGCATGGCTGTTCGTACGTCACGACGTTCAAGCAGGGCTAGTTGAATGTACGACTTCAGCACCCTATTGAATCTCTCCACCAAGCCGTTAGCTTGTGGGTAATACACGGAAGAGTTGTAGTGCGTTATTCCACGCTCCGTGAGAAACTCGTCAAAGCTTGCTGAAGAGAACTGTGGTCCATGATCGGATACAATACTACGTGGGTAGCCTTCTCGCGCAAAAAGTTCAAGTAAAAACTTCTTCACTGTAGACGTGGTCGCATCTCGCACGAACGCCACTTCAGGCCACTTGCTATAATAGTCAATAACAGTAATCGCAAAACGGCAGTCGGCCGAAGCTTGCGTGAAAGGTCCCACAATGTCGATGGCAATTTTTTCCCACGCCGCGTCAGGAAGAGGAACAGGTTGCAGTGGCGCTGGAAAGGTACGTGCGGACTTGTCACAAGACTGGCAAATCACGCATGTGCGCACCAGTTCTTCAATGTGACTATCCATGCATGGCCACCAATAGGACTCTCTCAGGCGAGCTTTGGTACGACTAATGCCTGGATGTGACTCGTGGGCCAGATCCATAAGGCGGCGTGTCAACGTTGCAGGCACGACAATCCTGTCACCCCGGCATAGGATATCACTTACAACAGAGAGTTCAGCCTTCACGTAAAAGTAAGGTAGCAATTCTTTTGACAGTGATTTCTTGTCAGGCCAAGAAGTAGTCGTGAAGTGCTTAACTTCACAGATAATCTGATCATTGGCACTTGCTTCTTGAAGTTCTGGCATGGTAACTACGGGAGACAACAAACAGATAAATTCCTCTTCTGGTGCATCGCGGATTAAACTCTGGACGGGTAGCCTGGAGAGAGCGTCAGCCACGACGTTTTCGCTACCTTTCCTGTATTCGACGGTATAGTTGTAGCAGAGCAACCGTGAGGACCAGCGCGCAATCCTTAATGGTCGGTGACCGGTGCCTTTCGTCGAAAGAAGCGTAACCAGCGCTGCGTGATCCGTTCGTAAGATGAAAGGTCGTCCCCATAGATAAACGTGCCAGTGTTCGCAAGCCCAAACACAGGCAAGGGCCTCACGTTCGCCGACTGAGTATTTCCGCTCATGCGGTTGAAGTGTGCGGGAGGCGAATGCGACAGTTTGCAGTGAGGTCCCGTTGTCTTGCTGAAGTACTGCACCTAATCCATATCCTGAAGCATCAGTTGTAACGAACACAGGCAAGTGAGGATCGAAAAGATGAAGCACTTCGCAAGATGTGAGCAGAGATTTCAGGCGCTCCAAACTGCTCTGTGCTGCCGCACTCCAAACGAAAGAGGCTTGTCCTCGTAGCAAGGCGCGCATTGGCTCGACAACATCCGAAAAATGAGGAATGAACTTGGAATAGAAGCCTGCAAGCCCCAGTAGCGAGCGGAGTTCGTTAATATTTGTAGGTGATGGTGCCTTTGTTATCGCCTCAATGGATGACATCAACGGAAATAATCCTTTGGCGCTCACAACGTGACCTAGAAAAGTCAACTCTGCCACGTCAAAGACACACTTGTTGTTGAGCCGGAGGCCAGCATCAGAAAGACGTTGCAATACAGCGCGCAAGTTTCCCAAATGGTCCTCTCGGGATCGCCCATACACGATGATGTCATCAATGTAAAATAGGACACATTTGCACCCTTTCAAGATCATGTGCATCATTTTCTGGAACGCTGATGGCGCCGACGCCAGTCCGAAGCAAACCCTCTTGAAGCGAAATAGTCCATCGTGAGTGATGAACGTGGTAACCCAGTTAAAAAAAACAATTGGAACCAATTGGAAATATCAATGGGTCCAAATGGAAATAGTCATTTCCAATTGGACCAATTCGTATAACCAGCAGGACCAATTGGAATCTTCAAATGGTTCATCTACTTCCAATTGGGCCAAATGGAATCTCCAATTGGGCCATTTGGAACAATTGGAATTGCCAATTGGTCCACTAGGATCAAATGGTATAACCAAGAAGACCAATTGGAATTTTCAAATGGTTTGCCTACTTCCAATTGGGTCATTTGGATTGCCAATTGGATATGCTCACTCCCAATTGGGCCAAATGGGATTTGCAACAGGGCCAACTGAAAAAAAATGAATTGCCAAATGGTTCAATTGGATTTGTTCACTTGCATTTGGGTCAAATGAAATTTCCATTTCTAACTCAGCCATGTGAAACAATTTAATTGAAAATGGTTCAAGTGGGTTTACTCATTTCCAAGTGGACCAAATGGGCTTTTTTTCAACTAGGCCATTTGAATAATGTGCAAATGCCAAATGGTTCAATCAAAAATGGTTGCTTTTAGTTGGGCCATAAGCTTCCCTTGGAAATTCGCATGCACAGTTTGGTCAGAAACTTGGAGTCGCTTTGAACTGTTCCGTTCATTTACTTGCAAAATGTTAAAAAATTCCAAGGGTCTATTATACCACTGCTAAGATGACCTGAAAGTGCTAATTATTAATGTTGTTTTAAGGACATATGTCAGAATCCATCGAACCGTTCGGCTTTTATCTCATTTTGTGCTTGTCAAGTCTCTTTTAGCATATATTGTACAACTTTTTGGCCCACCACACAATCTACTAGGTTTTTAGTCAGTCCGTTGAGCGCCCCTTCGGCATTTTAGTTCTTCGTGGGCACTAGCAGGCCAAATGACACTAATGGCATTTTTTAAAAGTTTTGAAAGCCACGTAAGTTCCGCAAAGACAAACTAAGTTACACAGCTCATGTGCATGGAGCTACTCTTGCGAAAAACAGCATTATATCCTTTTGTCATGCATGCACTACAGGGAACTTTATTCACAGCTTTGCGTGCCTCGGGATAGTGAGAGCAGTGCAAAAATGTTTTTGCTTGAATGTGATTACAGCTAGTTTTATTCAAGGACACTACAATAGATTAGACCTTTTTTCTGAAAAAATGTTTCTTGGTACAATTATTGCAAACATAAGGCAGTTACATCAATCTAAATGGTACAGCTGAAAATAGAGCAGTGCAAATTTTTGGCATATAACACCGAATTAATATTCAAAGGCCATAAGCAGTGGAGGCAGTTTCAGGCATGTATATAACAAAAGCACACAATCAGGTCACACAAACGTTTATTAGTACAAAAAGTACAACAAAAGTAAGCAGCAGACACTCCCTTTGTATCTATCTTGGTGCATTTTTTTCACAACACTTGCAATACAACATCAAGGTTCCAGAGCAATGAAACTCAATCACCAATACTAGTAAGGTGTTGTCGGCAAAATCATTTTTCACTGAACTTCAAGCAGTAGCAATTGTATGCCAGAACAACAAGAGAATTAAAACAGTCCTCCCTATAAAAATACGAATGAACATAACACAAAAATTTTCATTCAATTACTGCAGTTTAAACCTGAGCCCCCATGCTTTTAAACAAATGCCTTAAAGGGGTACTGACACAAAAACATTGGCCTCGCATTTTTCAGCTGCAATGTGTTGCTGGGGGCCTGTTAGTCATGACACGACACATAATTTGCTGCAGCACGGGACAGATAATTACAGGCCCCTGACAATTGACCACTTTCAGTATCAGTTTGAAAGAGCTCCAAAAAACGAGAAGCCACCAGGGGCAACTATCGCTACCTAGAGTATGCAGCTCTTGATCAAGTCAGCACAAAGAACTGTGACACACTTCTGTACAGTCCACATCAAGAATTACTTTCGAATAGTAAACCTGACTGCAATGTCGCCAAACACAAAACTTTCAAAGCGTGTGCCACAGCGAAGCACTCCCAAGCAGCCGCCAAGAAGTATAGACTCCGATAACAAACGCAACAAAAAAGGCAGCTATGATGTCATCATAACTTGTTTTATTGACTGCAGCATGGTGACTGAAGGGAAGTAGGGGGTCTTCAAAGGTTTCCCTTCGAGGGTGTCAGTGGCAAGATGCAAACTTCCAAAATCGATTTAAAATACCTTCCAACCTATATTTGCAGTTGATATTTTGCAGATGATATACAAATGCTCACGGGAATCGACCTTGCAGGCTGTCTCAGCCACAAAATTTTGTCAGGACCCCTTTAACCAGTGGGCTACAAACCCATTTTTCTTTCCTTGATTATGGTATTTAATAAAATGCATATTAAAAAAAATAGCACATACAATATGATAGTTGCAATGTTGCAATAACATAGCGACAATGAGCAGTGCTGAAATCATAATTTTACCGAACTTCAAGCACTAGCAATTATATGCAAGGACAAGAAGAAAAGAGTATATGTCACTTTGTGACTTAGGACAATCATAAAAATACAAATGAAAAAAACAACAACAAATTTTCACTCTATTAGTGCGATTTAAACCCGAGTCCCTATGCTCCCTAAGCAAATGTCTTAACTTCCTTGATTATGGCATTTCATAAAATGCACATTGAAAAAAGAATATACAACATATAATACAACAGTTACAATGACGCAATCACATAGTGACAATTAGCATACAAGCCCTTCTAAAGAAAAACTCGAATGCTCATATAATGTGCCACATACCAGTTAGGAGAGCTCTCGAGTTGTACAGAAAAAGTGGTAAGGATAAGCACTTCACCAAGATGGGATACCAGTTTTATCTAGTGTCAATTTAATCATAAATATCCTTAGCACATCTGAACCATATGAGCATGCCGAGTCCCCTCAGTGCAAAACAAATAGACCATTTTCAAGCAATCCCAGAGCCCTCGCAGGCATGGGAAGCACTATGGGAAAAGTGTGTACGTTGAATCGGTCAAACGCGCCAGCTGTTTTCGATCACCCGCTGCTCGTTGGTGCCGTGGGAGCACCGAACAAAAAAGAAAAATTAAGAGGCATCCCCAAATGTTGACTATTACATCCAAAATACTATACATGTCTGAACGCACCTGCATGTATATCTACACATTAAATGCTAAAGGAATGATACAGTCGGCACGCGAATGAATGATCACATGCCGATACATAAGTCAAAACGTGCTATCGTGAGCAGTGGGAGCTGGAACACCAAATCCATAATTATAAATGATTACTTGTTCAACGATTAACAATTAATTGTCCATGATCGGGTTTAACAAAACAGCAGAAAGGTTTTACAGTGTTTAGGTACAGTGATTATTTTATTTTAATTCACAAGTGCTCACTTCTTTGCACTGTGCAAAGAAGTGAGCACATTCTAAATGCGTTTAAAAAGGAACGGAACTAGAATTTATTTGTGAGGTTCCTTGCTATGATAATTTGCTGTTTCTTGGTACCTGATTTTAGGTTGCACGACTGGTTCATCGAAACCAGTGTCTTAATTTCATGTCAGAGCATTCGAATATTGCTAAACGAGGTATTGTAACGTCATGCTACACACGGCATCAAAAAAAAAAACTTGCTCACATAAAATGAGCAGTAGTTTCCAGCTACAAATCGATTGCCTCAAAGAGGCAGGGGATCCTGTGCATTGTTGCATCTGTCTGCAAAAATTGGTTGGCAAGGCTAAGAAAGATAAATATGGATGTACTTTGCCCGTGAATAATGAAGAAGCTACAAATATTTGAATTAATTGATATATGTAAGAGAATTTGTATCCCCTTTTTTGTCCTGCTTTTTATTTGCTCTAGTACAATCCCAACTTGTAGTTATAGTGCCAATGAAGGTTAGTAGACACGTATCGTTCGTTACACATATGGTGGAAGCCCCGCCGCGGTGGTCTAGTGGCTAAGGTACTCTGCTGCTGACCCGCAGGTCGCGGGTTCGATTCCCGGCTGCGGCGGCTGCATTTCCGATGGAGGCGGAAATGTTGTAGGCCCGTGTGCTCAGATTTGGGTGCACGTTAAAGAACCCCAGGTGGTCGACATTTCCAAAGCCCTCCACTACGGCGTCTCTCATAATCATATCGTGGTTTTGGGACGTTAAACCCCACAAATCAAATCATCACATATGGTGCAAGCAACACACACGGCCGTTCAGTGATTGTATCTTATTTTATTAAATGCGGACTATACTTTCTATAGAACTCTTCAAAATCAGAACCTCACATTCTACTCGTAGACAGTGTCAGTGGACATTGGTTCCAAATGTAGGACTGCTCGAGCGTTTCATAGGCAACAGAGTGTATCTATTTTATTTCATTTTTTGCCATAAAGGAAAACAAAAGGGGGATGACACTTCTGAGCCACTTAAAAAATCCTATAGTGAGACTGATGGAAATAGTCGAGAAGCCCTCGCAGCTGAACACTGAAGTTCGCAATTGAATTACGCAGTAATATGTTGCACCTAGCCAAATTCAAGGTCTCTAAGAAGTCCTGGAATGACGCAAGCGGTAAAGCGTGAGGCCCGCATACTTCTTGCCGTTGGCTGCTCTGGCATACCAACTTTACCCGTGAGTGCTTCCGCACTTGTTAGTGGCGATGGTGTGCTTGAAAATGGTCTATTAGAATTGCACACCAGATTTGAAAATTTACATTGTGAACGAGCTAGGCACGGGTGAAATGAATATGTTCGGGCCTACTTGCATGTGTGCACAAACACTGAAAATTTCTGATGCTGATACAAGAGTTGTTGTTGCTGCTTCTCTTTGAACCTTCACCAAATGTTCCATCACTAAGGTGCTATATTTTACTGCTGAGCAGTGGAGGCGCCTGGCTGCAATGTACACTTCGCCTTGTTTCATAAGAATTGTTTCTATAACCGCATATGATTGGTCAGCAAGGCGTACGACAGAACTGTTAGTCTTTTTTTTTGACGAGTAGTTATGGCTCGTGTATACTGTCCCTTTCATAAGCATACGGGTGTACTGCACAAGATCTGTAGAAGCATCACTTCTGTATGGGACACCCCTACCAAAAAGGCGAATGTCTTCAGCAACAACTGTCTTCTGTGTGGCTCTTTTGTCGAGCGACATACAGTAGTCAAGCACTCTCCTGTCTGTTGTTATGCTTGATAGCTTGTCGATCAAGTCCTCAACTTGATGTGCTCTACAAATTTGGTGTGGTACGCCATTTGCAGCTTTTACCATGGACTTTAATGCGCCATTGCCAGCTTCAAACGGGAATGCCGAATGCGCCCACAGTGGGCCCCAGTGCTTGACACTTTTTGCAATGTGCACAAGTTGATGTAGGTTAAATGTCATGCATTTTTTCCCATATATGGCTTCTGCCATGACGTGAAACTCCAAAAGGAGTTCTTCTGCTCGCTGAAAGTGTGACAAACTTATGTTACGTGACAGCAGAATGTGAAGCACCTCAACAAGGCAAGCCCAGTGACTGATGCAAGATTTATTCAAAATTCCTTGCAGCACTGGCAGGCTGTAGAAGAGCACCCAATTCTCAAACTCCTTGGCCTTCCACCACTTTCTTTCTTTTGTTGCTCTTGGCAACCGGCGCACTTCTCTAGGAGGAGCCAGTGCTGTCAGCCTTTCATCAATCGTTCTTTGATGCTTCCCAATATAGAAATCACACTGTGCATCAGCCATCCACATCTCTAAAAACTGCCTCGCCACTCCCAACAAAATACTATGCATATAATCGGGGACAAAACCCCAGACTATATCAAAATGTGGCAAGTTTAGAAGTGGAGAAACTGTCTTCACTCCTCTTTCAGAATGATCCTGTTGCAATGCAGTTTCTGCATCTTCCATAATTTCTTGTTCAGAACGCTCTGGTGGCTCATTCTTCTCTACTGGGTACCTGGTAGTGCCTGCAATGCGTTCCCCCTTTTGCAGACACCAGTTACACCCATAGTATGCATTAAATTGCATGACCCCTTGCATGGGGGCTCTTGCCACTGAATCAACTGCACAGCAAATGCAATAAGCCTTGAACAGCTTCGGCTGTCCTTCATGATCAAGAACAAAGCCATTCTGTGCCAAACCTTCCATTTTCTCTACAAACACATCAAGAAAAATGCTCATATCTGGCTTTTTCTTTCCAAACCAAAGAGCAGCCAACACAAGTTTGTCCCCTCTTTGCATAATGGGCACCTCATTCACCAGTAGCTGTATAGGCCAAATTGAAGTGTTGCTGGATGAAAATAGTGGTGTGCCATCTGCATTTAATGTAAAGCTAATCCTGTGCCCTTCGTCTACTGTAGCAGAAACAAATTTGCGATATAATTCTCCATCACAAATATCAGAAAGGTTACTGCTTTGACTTAAGGGCTTTGTCAGGTCAAGAAAGCTGCAATTCTTTAAAACCTTTCGAAGTTGAGAGGGGACATCCAATAGGACAAAAAATGATTCGCTGTTTACTGAGGAAGCTAGAGCCCAGCCACATTTTTGACAATGACTCGACTGAGCATAGGATTGTGCGACCTCGTGCACTGTCGAACATTTACCACAAATGAAATGAAAACTCATCTCGGTGCCATGCTCTGAAAAAAGCTTGCCAAGCTGGTATCGTGAATGTGGCAGAACAGGTCGTTCAAAAAACATGTTGACCATTTCAATCAAACTCACCATTGCTGTAAAAGACAAATTACTTTTTATGGCATGTTTAAATATCATCAAAAGCATCTCGCCTTTTGAAACGACAATCTTTTCATTCAGGACCTCCTGAAACAAATCTCCAAGTTGTGTCCTGTTTGTGTCGGCATCGGTTGACAAGTTTCCATTGAAAGGTCCCTCACTGTCTATGCCATCAGCCACATCACACACTTCACTGTTACATTCAGATAGAAACACGCCCCGAGTCACGCTGTCCACAGTATCATGTTGAGTGCCCTGCAGAAAAAATTCATTGTAAGGTTTACATGAATACAATTATTATGTGGAAGCATACCATTGTTGTAGGGTCAGTTGTGTCATCACAACTGCCAAAATCTGTGTTGTCATCATCACTGATGAAATGATTTGCACCACATGGATCATACACAGTGGCGGCACAGTCTCCACTGTAATCACCTCCATCATCTATATCTTGCAGATCTCTCTGTCGTTCACTTCGATCACCCGGAATGGCTGGCTGCGGAGATGTCTAGACAAAAAAAAAAATGCATTTAGATAAATCATAAAAATAAATAGCAAAGAATATACTAAAAACATATTTGTCTCTTGCAAATTTTTACACGACTAAAGGATATATACTGTAACTCTCTGTAAAACAAATGTTGCGCCCCCCCCCCCCCGCGCGTGCTTCTTTTTCTTTTATGAAAACCAGCTCCAAGAAAAGGACCCAAGATTTCAATCGTAACGTTGTGGTAAATGAGGCTCAACAGTTTCTCTAATTAAATTTAACTGTGCCTCTTAATTAAATTGAGCACGCATTCTCGAAATCATTAAGCCAATGCTTTAGGAAATTATGTTTGTAGGTGCACTTTCCAGCACGCGTGCACGCACCAACACAAACGTACGTACTTGTTACATTCAACGCACTGCGTACAATATTTGAGACGAAGGCATCCATCTACGTACCAGCGTTCTAGAACATAGGCTGCTCGCTCCATCGGAATCGCTGCCCATCGTCGTCATTATTCGCATGCTGCACAGCACTGTCCGCCGCCAACACCGCAGCGGCCATCGATGTCGCATTTTGCGGTACCGTGTACTCCGCTTGACCGACGGGCGGCCGCGAATCCAGCGGACCTTCATCCGAACTTTTATTGTGTGAGCCATCCTTTATGGATTCCTGCGCGGCAAGATTATTGAGATTTAACAAGGACATTTTTTGCCGATAATCTGATAGAGTCGAGACAATTAAAGAAGTTTACTTACAGTTTTAGCGAGCCGCAGCCTAGCTGATGAGTCTGTTGATCTGGGCACACTGCATACACTGCTTGGATTCAGATACTTTTTATACCTTCCGCGCTTTTTCCGTTTCTTCTGCGGTTCCATCTTGCTAATATGTGGCGGTGACCGCTATGCGCTCGTCTATGTGTAAAACTTGAATGCGCTCTGACCACCACTTGCTCTACACGCTAGATTGACCGACCCACAGAACACTTGCCAGAACACCGACCCACGCCACAGAACGACCACGCTACCACAGTCCTGCGGCCGCAAACATACCAAACATACGTTTGTTTACAATAGCTCACCGCAAGTGGTCAGTGAACGCAACCTAAAAAAGAAAACGTTTTTTTCTTGGCATTTATCACGTCACAAAAGCCGAAAAAAATTGTTTTCGACGTCTGCCGCGCTCACGGAGGCCTCCATGGCCGCGCTGCTGCGTGCAACGAGCCAACAAGCTCAACAATGGCCTCAAAATTGGCGTAACTTTTTTATTTATGGGGGATTTGAATGCCAAATAATAAGTTTATCAAACTATTTTTCAACAGCAATAACATTTTATTTTAGCATCAGTGTCAGTGTCTAACTTATTTTGCTTTTTTAGTTCTAGCTGGGCGCCATCCTTGTCACTTCAGGACGGCCTAACTAGCATCAACATCAATGAGCTTGCAGCAGCTTTTCGGAAAAAAACGTGGTAATGGTGGCATCGTACTGCTCGAGAACGTGTGTAGTGTGTTCTGTGTGTTGTGCGTGATTGTCTGCGGTGTTGGAATCGGAACGTTGCAGCGATGATTACTCACGCTTACGTTCGATACCAGGACGACAAACATTTGGCAATCGTGCCAGTGGAAGACATAAAAAATTTCAATCCGAATGAGGATTATTCGACAGCCTTCTTTATGGTCAAATGGACCGATTCCACCGGCACATGTGCCTACTACCGCGCAAGAATTTTGCGGGTTGGAGGTAAGTTTGTGCATTTTTAAGGCTGCATTGAATTAGTTCGATTGTTTCGTGCTCCACGCAGCAACGATGTGACGTGCGATAAATCGATCGTGTATACGTCAGTGCAGGGCGATTTTCATCGAAGTTCGTGCAATTCGGCAAAATTAAAATTACGTGCCCCGTTTAATGTAGGGGGCTAGAACAGGCAGATGCATGAAAAAACGTAAGTGAGCTAGGCGCTCTAGGTTTCTTTGAACGCACAAATTGTAGAACTTCCTAATTATATTTGCGTACACTCACGTGTACACCCACTCTTTGTCATATACCCAGGTAAATATGGCGTGCACTGTGGTCATTTATGTGATCAAACGACATCAAGCATTTAATTGATTCAGATATATAGCCATTAAATTCGAATGTACACGCGAAATTATGTGCACACATGAATATATTTCTTGATGGTTCACCAATCTTTTAGTTTGCCTTTTCAAACACGTGAGCTTGTGTCATTTGCTTATGTAAAGAGCTTTAACCTTTATATGTATGTATCACAATCTGTTGAGACAGATACGTTTTTCTAGGTTAACATTTCTTGCTACAATCATATTGCTCTCTTGGGCCATGTTGCTTTTATGGTAGTCTTCAGTTACACCGTTTTTCTAGCTTACGACTTGTACTGTAATAGAATGTTGTGTATTCCAGAGTCGGAACAAGACTTGAAGGAAATTGTGTCCCGAAAAAGGGTGCGGGTGAGGCCCCTAATTGAAGATTCTGATCAAGCCAGCGATGGCGACAGCAATGTTGCACCATCGAAGGTATGGTTCACCCTATATGTAATTGCTTGACCAAGCATAAAAGAAAATATTGCCCAGTATTTTATTGCTCATGTTTTATTTTTTAGGAACAAGACAAGCCCTCCGAGAGTAGGGAGCGGCTTTTAAAAATTCTACAAAAAAAGAAAAAAGCTGTGAAGGTCTCACCCTCACAGGAGGCTGAGCTGAATGAGCTCCAAAAAAAAGTTGCAGAAATGCAAAAAAAAATAGATGCTCAGAACGAGGAACTCGTAGAGCTTCGAGGGCTGAACAGAGATCTCCAAAAGGAGCTCCTAGTCAAGATCAGAGAAGGCAAGTCTAATTGGTATATTATATATGAAGTGGTGGCACACACTCTTGGTAGAAGGAATATTCTGTAAACAAGAGTGTAAGAATGATTTAGCAAGTTAAGTTCACGAGGATGCTTTGTTGGGCTAGTTGGTATTGCATCATTAAACTCTACTGCGCATATACACGGGGACGAAGAATGAACTCACGAGGCATATAGTGCTGAACTACAACTGATGCTTAATTTCTGATGGAGCAAAATTATATGGACGTAAATAGCCTATGACAGCACTCTTTGGCCAAGCATCATCAAAAAAGTTTTACAAAACAACACACCATTTTACACACTGCCTATGGCTTATCAGCGTTCAAAAATTCTATGTCCATTCTTAGGTGTCGTGGAAGGGGTCCTCACACCATTTTCTTTCCTGCGATTATATGGGTATAGCGCACCACCACAAGGACACAGAGACACACACTTAGCACTAACTTGCAACTACTGTTTCATTTGCGATCACACATGCTATTTATACAATAACAGTAGACCGGTAAAACCTGGAAAAGATCATGTTAAGATACAGCAGATCTTTTTATGTCCTTGTGGTGGTGCGCTATACCCATATAAATGATGAACCCCAACCAACTAGCCCGGCAATGCGCCTTAGCATCTTTCCTGCAATCAATTTCATACACTTCTGACAAGTGTCCTGAAAGCTTTGCTTCCACAACGCTCTTAAGAAATGAGGTAGAATTTCAGAACATTGATAAGCCATAGGCAGTGTGCAAGGTAAGTGTAGTTTGCTTACTTTATTCTTTGCTAGTGCTTGGACTAAGACTGCTGTTATTGGCATGTTTGGTACATATAGGTCGTTCCATCAAAAATGAATAATCAGATGTAGTTTAGCGCTATGTCTTGTGTCCTTCCTTCGTCCCCATCTATATGTAGCAAATGTACCTTCTAAGCGAATAACCATGTTCCAATGTTAGTTGGTTCACTTCAGTTTCTGATGTGCAATTTTCATGTAGGCTCCAGTAGATACAAAAGTGCAGAGCCTACTGCTCAGTCCCACAGCCCTGGCACCCCTCTGCCACACAGCATGGACATCACTCTTCCAGCAGTTAGCAGCACACCATCCCCCCCTTCATCACCCACCAGAGAGTGCCCACATTCTCCCTTGAAGGCGCAAGCTGGTGCATCAGGCGGTAGCTTGGTGAGATGTTTGAGACTCAGTTTTATTTTAGAAAAAGCTGTGCTTAGTGCCTACATAATGACAGCAATCATATAGTAACTACACTTGAAATCCTCAGCTCATAAGCCTGGCCTAGTTCTTTGACAGGTGTATGTTTTTCTTTGCAAGTGATCCGTTCACTTCCTCATGTTCCAGTTACAGCCCACAAACCATGGTGTATCATTGCCCTAGTGCACTGTAAACCACTAAGGCTTCAATGACTCAGCTGCAGTGTTTCTTCGTGAAATTTGAAGGAAAGCATGCATTAGTTTTATGTGATAAGCAAGAAGCTGTTGTTCAATTACATGCGTTTATTTGTGAACTTCACACAGAATAGTTCTGCTCAATTGAAAACCTTTATATATGGTACATTAAATTTAAGCATTGTGAATGGCACTCATGTGTTACTGCTGCTTTTATTTTCTGCAGGTTGACATTGGACAAGGGCTGCGAATTCCGCTGGAAACATGGCGTCGTGTGCAGGCTCGGGACAAAGATTCTTTGTTCATTAAGGATCTGCTGGTGACAATCTGGGATCCAGCTCAGCTACAAGGACGATCATTGCAAGGTAATTTCCAGTACTTTGAACTGCCAGTAATGCAGTGTTTAAAATTGCTTAATGTATAATGTTCTGCAGGCAAGCATTGTCCTCGTTTCCCAAATCGGCCGAGAAAGGATCCATTGACACCATGGAAGGTGTCTGTCATGCGAAGTGAGTATCAACATATATCCCATTTCGTCAGTGTGTGAGCTCATAAATGGTGTTCTAATGAAGCACCAATAACTAAGTTACCTCACTTTGCACAGTTTACAGTGCTGAAGTTCAACCAAGACCCAGTACTATGCACATATATTACAGCGAAAGCTGTTGTGAGATCACAACTCAGGTCTTGCGCGAACATAGCGAAAAAAACTAATGACACAGTGGGGCTCGAACTCTGGTCCACTGGGTGCCAGCCCAGTATTCTGCCACTGAGCCACGCCGGAGCTTGGGACTTGTTGGCAAACTTGCCTTAGGCAGGCTTGATGTCGAGAAAGCAATTGCGTTAATACGACTTATAAAGCGTTTTAAAACAGCGAAAGAACAAGCAGTTGTCGCACAATGTGAACAGCGTAGTAAGTGGGTCATCCAATGCTCCAACCCATTACAAAATCTTGTTTTTGTTGAGCTATTAACTGTGGCGCATACCCATTTTAGGCATAATTCCTCATCGTTGTCAGTCACTGCATAAATTGGCACAAAATTCCTTGCAAGTGTTTAGCGGATACCACGCTTCTCAGAAGAATGACGAAAAACAGCATAGCAAATGCTGGCCTACTACCCAAATAAATTTATTAATAATGACCTAGTGGGTATCAAGCAAGTGTGCTTGTACTAGTTACCAATGAGTGTTTCGAAAAGGCTCTGAAAGGTCGCTCTTCTAGCTTTCGCTGTGACTGTGCTGTGCCTTCCGCACAGATCTGGTGTTTTTATAGATACCTCTCCCTGTTTGCAAATAATGTGACGTCACTATGAGCACTGTGCCCACCATTCCTTCCTACGGCGCTGGGGCTGGTTGACAAGAAAGTTCCGCTAGCGGGATCTTTCTACATACTAGCAGGGCTGCATGTGTCTGCATTCGTCAGGCTGAAATTTTGGTGAATTGTTGTAGGCTGCCATAGATGGCAGCCATTAAAAAAACATTTTTCCTCTTCAAAAGCAAACGTATTCACGGTGACGGATGCTTTGAGAAATATTGTAATGGTATAGACCTAAATGTACCCAATTTTCGTTGCGACATGTGCATCGCAGTTTTAAACGAGGCACAGCATTGGCTGCAGCAAGGTTTTGAGCTGCTGTGCGAGAGGTTATGAAGAAAATTCTCACTCGTGCCGCAAAATTCTGACCGAAGATGAATGGGAAAAGAAACAAGAACAAACAAGAAAACACTTTGTCGTGTGTTCGGCTGAGGTTAACAAATCCTTGTGAAAATTAAAGCAAAGTTGTCAGCTACATTCCTCATACCCCTCTGAAAATTTATGCATTTTTAAACTCTTTAACTTAATTACATACGTTATCTTTTGCACAGTCACATCACTGCATCTGATGCATACAAGGTATTCGCATACTTACATTGTTCCCTTAAGACCTAACACACAAACTTCTAGTGTGCATCTTCACTTCATGAATATCGAGCAGTAAAGGTACTAAGTATATGTGAAACAAGAATCTCTGCCTTTTACATGAAGTCATATGAGGCCTCTGATAAAACGAGTTATACCTTTATTGGGTTTGTGTACTCGCTGGGGCGAAGCGTATATTTAGCTTTACCAGTGGTATCTTTCAGCCCGGTGATCATGCAATTTTTTTCCTGCACAGAGCGCAAATGCTGAGATGTACAGACTCGCAGATGACCGTGTCAAATGCATATTTACCTTCACTAAAATCTTGAATCAAGTTCTGTAGACAACCGGTCGCTGCCACCAGCCCAAAACAAGCGCCTATGTTTTTGCAAACAAGCCACATCGTTATTCACCCTGCACGTACCACACACAATCTTCTCAGGTTCACCTTTGCAGATGTCAAGATGAACCGATATTGTTGATGCCTTTTAACGTACACTACACTCCACAATAGAGTGCACATTTTCCAAGACGATGCCGCTTTTCCTCGCACAGGCCACCACGTGTGTTCACTTCTTCAAGATAAACAGCCAGCGTGGCAAATATTTCATCACGCAGTTTACCACACAGCTAGATGTTCACTGACATGTACTACAGCTGATGTCGCCATTGTAACATGAAGTTAGGCTTTGAAAAAAGAAAGTAAAGAAAAAAACTTTCCCCAAACATCGCACGACCGTACTGCACTGAGGCACCAGAGGTAATGCTTCGCCAACCACACCTTCCACGTGCGCTAGCGACGTCGCACTGTGATGTACCCTGGTAGAGGTCTATTCTTCTGGGACATTTCTTAATAGTATCACTCATGATGTATGCAGTTTATGAGGCGAAAATACATAATGGTGAATTTCATAGATGGTTAACTGATATTACATTTAAAATCTGTTTTAAAAAAATTTCTCACGATAACTTCATGAATAGATTCATTAGTTCTATATTCTGCATTGTTTTTGTGTCATTTATATCCAAAATGCTTTGCTACCGAAGTAATAATGAGTGCTTTTGATATCTTTTCTGCTATGAGATGCCATTTTGACACCACTGAAGATGCTACCTAAAATTTTCATGTGCAGCTGCCTAAAAACAAAGCGTATTTTTTATTCTATAATGGATTCATTTAGCTTTATGTTAATAATTATACCTGTGTATCTTATATATGTTTAAATGCCTTTTTTTAACAGCCTGCTACAAGCGTCGCTTGGAAAAGCAAGGTTTCCCAGACAGTGCGGTCCAAACGCTCATGAAGCGAATGAACCATTATGTTGGAGAGAAAATCGCAGACATCGACAAGATGGCAAAGAGGTACACCAACCGCAATTTTGTTTTGCAATTTTTTTAACTTCAGTAGTAAACAAATTTTGGCTTGATAAGTTGGGGCTCTACTTCAATGTGTATTGAACCTAAAGTGCATTTAATTCCACTTTTCATTGTGAGCCACTTTTTTTTTAACTGTAATGAAACTAGCCTTCATGCAAATGCTGTTTGTTTATTGTTTCTGCAGGGTGCAGCGTGACTAACCAATGTGGCTGTAGCAAAGTGCTGGACCTGCATGGCAAGATACCGCATATTATGTTTGTAAATAAAAGATGTTCTGTTTTACAATAATTGCATTTTTGTCAAAGGTGTCTACATGCATTCATTAATCAATACGTCCTGTACCATTTGAGCCAATTGGCATATAAACAATTGGTCCAATTGGTTAGATGCCAATTGGTCATGCCATACTATACCATTTGAGCCAATTGGCATAAAACCAATTGATTCCATTTGTGAATTATACACAATTGGTCCAATTGGTGTTGGGCCAATTGGTGCACAACCAATTGGACCAATTGGTTCTATACCAATTGGTGTAAAACCAATTGGTGTAAAACCAATTGGTCCAATTGGCTCAATTGTGTACTAATTCACAATTGGAACCAATTGGACCAGGTGGAAATTTTCCAATTGGTTTCAATTGCTTTTTTTAACTGGGAAGGTCACGGCTCTCTAAACTGAGCGGTAACTGGTGATATGCAGAAGCTAAGTCTAGCTTCGAGAAACGCTGTGCCCCAGCCAGGCTGTTCAGGAGCTCCTCAGTTTGTGGCAAAGGAAAACTGTCTACTACCACAGCTTTGTTTGGCTCCCGTAAGTCAACACACATGCGAATCGAGCCGTCTTTTTTTCTGGCTACGACAATAGGGGAGACCCACTCAGAAGAGTCGACACGCTCAATGATGCCCTGAGCTTCTAATTTCTGAACTTCTGCCGAGACTTGCTCGCGAATGACAAGTGGCAGTCGTCTCAGTTTGCTGGCCACCGGTTGTACAGACGCGCGAACTCTGACCTTGTGAGTGAAACCTCTCACAGTTCCCAGCTCTTTTGCAAATAGGTGCTCAAACTCAGAACGTAATTCTGGAGGTAGCACCGGAGTTTCTTGCGTCATTAGAAGACACCTGAGCGGTGACCCTTGGATCTTCATATCCAGAGCAGCGATGCCGTCTAATCCCAGAATGGTCGTTCCCCCAGGCACAACGTATAGTAGAACAGAAGTGCATCGGCCGTGAAATGAGGCAGTAGCAATGAAGCATCCTTGTATAGGAATTGCTGCCTTTGAATAATCGAGAAGCTGGACGGATGTAGACTTCAGTGGATACGCTTTAGAAAAATAGCGTTGGTAAAGTTCTTCGGCCAGGATCGAAACCGATGATCCTGTATCGATCAAAAATGGTACAGAAATTCCTTCTATTTCCAACGCTGCGTAAATTCCCTTCTTACGGCTCCAGATCTGACAAACACTTAAATGGTCGTCTGGATCAGCTGTATCGTTACCTTCCGCTACATGCTGAACATTCTTCTCAAACTTCCGCAATGACTTGCACACCTTTTCAAGATGGCCAATTTTCTCACATTGTCGACACCTATGTGCTTTGGCCTTGCACAGAGAGCTATTTGCAAGGTGTGCCGTAGAACCACAACGATAACATACTTGCTCTTTCGGAGATATGCGACTTTGACCGTGCATGTTATAGCAAGTACATGTGCTACAATGCCGTTCTCTGTGATTTGAAGTATCTTTTACACGATGAACTTGCAAGTCATTTTGTGCAAGTTCTCTTGCTTCATTAGTCGCTTGATCATGCTGTTTGGCAATGGTAAGAGCCTTAGAAAGCGTGAGAGACTCTTCCAGCAGAAGGCGTTCACGTAAGTATCCACTTGTGGTTTTCTCTATGAGCTGGTCGCGTATCATGTCGTCCGTTAGATCACCGAAATTGCATGCTCCTACAAGACTTCTCAGCGCGGTGACGTAATCAGCCGCAGTCTCACCTGGGGCCTGCGTACGTTGACGGAAACGGTGACGCGCTGCAGTGACGTTCAACGTGGTTTTGAAGTGACCTTCCAGCGTCGCGATGGCGCGGTCGAACACATCAGTACTAGGGGACGTTAGTGTACCTGCCGCAGCGCTCGCAGGCACGAGGCACGGGTCGTCAGTAGTCGTCAGAGTCTGGAAGATACGTTGTCCTTCCAAGCCCAAGCAGTTGAGCAGGATCGCCTTCCGACGAATGGCAGGTAGGTCGAAGGCGCCCGAAGCAACCATGTAATTCTTGAAAGCCTGGATCCATTGCTCCCATGGAATGTCCGGGTGTCCAGGTGACGACAGGAACGGAGGTGGCGGCTGTAGCCCCGAAATACTCATCGTAGAAGATGGTAGGCAATAAACGAGGGCACAGATGAGGTTCAGGCCGGTAGCACATGGGCTGGTGAATCCTCGTCGCCAAAATATGTTACATCGTGCATAATGAATAGCACAGCATAAACGGAGACATCTTGTTTATTTCATCTTCTTCCTTCTCCCCCGTGGCGGCCACCGAGCGCGTGCCACCGCACAGCGCTGTAGTCGGTAGCGACGCCTTATACCACAACCATTGCTCCAGTCCCACTGTACGACAATGGCCTTGGAAGTGTGCTGTTGTTTGAGGCGAGAGCAGGGGCCCTGCGTACTCTCGTTCGTAAGCAAGCTTACCACGGTGAACTCGTGAGTGTGGTGTGTCGCGCGTGTGGTGGGGCTGACGAGACCATCGCACACATCGTGACTGAGTGCCTGCAACTGAGCCCATCCAGTTCGAACACAGATCTCGCTGCCGCACTGGGTTTTGTGGACACAGGTGATGTGGTGGACTACGCCGCAGTGAGGCGCAGCAAAACTCGCCTAGAACAATGGAGGAAAATAACTCTCCGGGGACTTCGGGAAGGTTCTTAACTCGGCAACCCGCCCAGTCTGTATTTTATTTTCTTATTTTCTTTGTATTTTTTACTATCGGCTAGGGTGCCAAAGTGTGCCCGCCCGCTACAAAGGGAATGACCTCATTACCATTATCATCATCATCATTATCACGGCAGCGGGCGGTACCAGCAGGAGCGTCGAGTCCGGCCGTGTACCAGCCAAGGAAGTTTTATGTATCCTCCTTGGTACCAGCTAAGCGTTCTTCATCTGCGGCCCATAGGGGCGCGTCAGTCGAGAGTTGTTCGAGATCTGCAACTGTGCACCATTGTTTCAAAGGCTATGCAAAGTGTTGCGTTGTTGCACCGTCCGCCACAAGTGACGCTAGCGACCGAGAACATTTTCAAATTAAAGGAGAGAAAGGGTGTGGCCGCTGTTTTTTTTCTCATGCGGCAGGCATCTTCCTAAAGGAAGCGTTGGCCAAGCTCGAGCATTTTAGGCTTGGTTTGGACATGAAATGGCTAGTACCAAGTATTTCGCATCGTCGTCTCCACGTGTATGCACATTTGCCAAACAAAAAATAAAGCGGGACACACTTTATTTCGCGCAGAGACGAGCACACGCTCTCACTGTTCTTGTACTTCACACGCTCGCAGCTCATTATTGCTCTTCCCATAACGAAAACAAACAAAAAACACGTCGACCACCAGCCGCCCCTTTGCTTGTGTCGTGTTGGAAGCAAGCGCATGGCCCGGTGCCTGGGTCGACAAGCGAAGAAAACACGGCAACTTTCTCACGCCTGTGCGCTGTGTTCACCATGATCAACAGCGCAGTTGTGACGCTAACAGCACTTTTAGCAGCACAATGGGTGCTCGCCGACTCCGATCTCCAGAAATTGCTCATTACTGTTGCAAAGCACGATCGAGTAATTGTGATATTCAGTTAGTACTATCCCGATTCTATCGATCGAATACTGACGTGGTGTGCTGATTCGCAAGTTTTGCGAATTGTGTTTCTGCGACTTCTTTTCAGCCCAAGAATGCTGTACCTGCGCGGAGTGCGTCGAAGTGGAACAGATTCTAAACGCAAAACAGGAGGAGCTGAGCGATTACTACGGAGTCGGTGTGGTGAAAGTGGTTAGCAAGCCGATGGTTGAAGAACATTACGGGATCACGTCACGGCCGGCGATCCTCTTCTTTCGGCAGTCGGTTCCGGCTCTCTTCGAAGGTTTGGCTTTTATTGCTCGTCTTTCTAATGCAGCTGGATGGGACAGCAAACACATTCTCAATTTTCACAGGTCATCACGATCCTGACAGCATAATGGAATGGATTGGCCAGAGCTTGGACCCGGCAGTTAAAGCCTTGGATGACGAATCATTCGAACATCTTACGCAAGCTGCGACAGGGGCAACTACGGGCAACTGGCTTGTGGTGTTGTGAGTTATGGTCACTAGCCTACACCAATTTATACAAAAGTTGCCGACACCGTTTCTTTTCTGTTCTGCTTGGCAGCCACACGGATAAATGTGTGAAACCAGATGCGGCAACAGGCGTGCTGGAGGGCCTGTCGTCCAGGTAAGTCGCTTCGAGCCAGCATGTATCACAACCATTGCACTCAATCCTTTTCGAATATTTAGGGTTAAAGGGACCACAAATGTTGCCAAAGTCGATATTGATCGTTCTCCAGGCTTGGCAGAAAGGTTTGCAATCAAGGAGTGCCCCACGGTCTTTTTGTAAGTGCAGAGAGGCATTTGAAGTGCATGGTCAGTGTTGTGTGATACTCATGACTTAGTTGTTCATTTGCAGCTTCCGACTGGGCAAAATGTACAAGTACAACCTCAAGAAGCTGGAAATTAAATCTCTGAGGAATTTTGTGGACGGCCTGTACAAAAACATGAAGGCCCATCCAGTGCCAGTGCCCCAAACTCCATTGTAAGATAGCTTTACTGATGAACGTTACTGAAAAACTTTCTGGTTGATGACAGATTGTGTTCTTGGAAAGACGAAGCTGCATCAATAGCAGCCAGGAATGAATTCTGGACATGGCGTTGGTCACGGTCTGTGAACATTCAAGTGAGGCATTGCACCATCACACAGGCGCATTGGAAGAAATTTTTCTTAGGGAACCTTCTTGAAATGGTAATTTTCTGCCCCGGTGTTCAACCCCATGGCTACGCCACTGCACAAGAGTGCAGGTATCCCAGAAACTAGATAACTGTGGATACATTGTGCATATTGTACTGGAACTGCAGTCACCACGTTAGGTCTTACGATTCTTGACATACTTAGTGCATGTTTCCCCATCACCAGGAACATAAACAGAAATTTCATTTTTCATACCCATTACACTGAAGTCTGTTTTAGAAGCTACAAAGGGAATTTTCAGTCTAGTCCAAAATATGTTTCATATGAAAAGAGATGAAAATTTGCGAGCTCCGTGAGGCATGACTTGCTTTTCACACAAAATGGAGCTTTCTCGTGGCCTCAACTAATAATCCAAGAACACAAGATGGCTGCCACTCCAGACTGTTCTATATTGATTGTATCTTTATATGCTGTTATCAACTCTGCATTTCCTCTCATTTCAGTGACAAGATGGTTGAAAGAATTGCAGACTTCTTGAAGGTGAGTTTGGCAGAATTCCACCTTGGCAAGAACGAAAGAAACACGGGATTGTGAACAAGACTCCCGTGTGGGAATGGAAACGTTTCTTCTATATATTTTAACTTTGGTTGACACTGCGTCATTACTAATGTCACATTTGTTGATTTATATCAGGTGCCTAAGTGTTTAATATCTGCAGTCTCAGTCACTGAAGGTGCTGCATTCTACCTAAGGATTAAATAATACTGTCAAATGTGGTAAAGAAGGCAGAATATTCAAACCTTCACCAGCTCAAAGTTGATAATGGTTGTAAGTTTGTTAGTTCTGCATTGAGATGAGTGGGGTAGTGTTGCACATCAAACAGGACAAAGGAAAGGACACAATGGCACTCACAGTTATTGAAATAACCCGGCAGATTTGGCTTGCTTGTTCAGAGCTGCTCTCTTGTTAAGATGCAGCTTGCACCAAATCGCTCAAGGCTGGGTCACAGCTGAGCTGCATGATTTCATAACTCACAACATAAGGGCATGTGTCATCACGAGCTCCAAGATTGCGCATGGCTTCCACTAGCCATT
>NW_027465543.1:0-23578 GCF_043290135.1 Rhipicephalus microplus | reverse complement strand
AACACACTCGACGTTTCGAAACGAATACACACAAAACTCTCTCGCTGTTCTTCTTGGCTTGAAAGATCTAGTTTTAGAAAAGTAAAGTTACATTTGAATTCGATCACAAGTAGCACAACGGTTTAGTCAAGAACATGGAATAATTGCATGCAGGGGCTGCAGCTGTGAATTGGTGAATTGTTTTTCCGTAATGAGGTGTGTTCAGTGAATGTAGCCGCAGGGCTCTGACGCTTTGTACGGTTCGCCGTTGTAATGTGATTTGTTCGGCATATGTTATGCAAGAGTCATTAGAATACCTTTTTTTTTTACAACTCCGCTTTCGGCATGATTGCTGCTTATAATTTCAAGTCGTTTTTTTTTTGTAACATCTTCGGGAAATCAACAGGTGTTCTTTTCAACCCTGTATGAAGAGTCTTAGGTACACCGTATAGTACAAATCTATATTTTTAAGCCAGCTTTGACAAATCAAAAAGTGGCCTTCCCAGTATTATATGGTTGATAGTGAGTCTTTATGCCCGTAACAGTGCTCAGTGGAATTAAGCACAGACTCCCCCCCCCCCCCCCCGCATCTGAACACCCAATAGGCGAGAGGTAACTAATTAATAATAAAAACGAACTTTTTGAAATGCTTACGAAACTATTGCTGCCTCAGAAGCGATCGCTGAGTATATAAATTTGCATCTTATGGTGTACATATAGGCGCTTCATGTCTAGTTCAAGAGGATGCCTATATGTTCGAAAATACCAAGCAATTCGGGAGGAGAAGCAGCAGTCATGCCTAAAGCGGAGTTTCAAAAAAGGAGGTGTTACGATCACATGTATTTCAGGAATCTGACCTCTGCGGCTACTGTTTAATGCACGAAGCTATGTCTATGCATTTTTAAACAATAATGGCGACAGACGTGCCCTAGTTTAGCATTGCTAGAGCTGTTTACATTTTTACCCCCGGCAATCCGACAACCAAACACAAGCTTTAGCAGTCAGCGCGTCATTTTTTCACTTTGCTTCTTTTCATGCCTTGCGTAGCTTATTTGCTTTGGGACTAATCCAAGTGGAGGGGGAGGGGAGTTGCGTTGTGTGAGTCTCTTGCTTTAATGTCTCATTTACGTAGTTAGGGGGGGGGGTTGACAACAGTAAAGCAGGGCTATAGTTACACGCCACGAAAACCCTTGACCTCTAACCACGCTTTTAACTTAATGCAAAGAAAAGAAACAACAAGGAAGTCCGCCGTGGTGGATCAATAGTCACGGTGCTTGGGTTTGATACCGGCTGCGGCAATCACATTTCAATGAAGGCGAAATGCTGCCGGTCCGTGTACTGCGTGATCTGAGCGCGCGTTAAAGAACACCGGCTGATCAACATTTCCGGAGCCTTCCTCTACGGCGTCCCTTACAATCGTATCTTCGTTCTGGGGCTTGAAATTGCTGCATAGTGAAAAACAACAAAAACCAACCTACAGACAATGTTACATGAGGGGTGCTGAGCGAAACGGGGCAACAGCATCACCGCTGGATGATCTTCGCAGCGTGAAACTGGCGGCATATTCATTTTTTTTTCTTCATTATTTATCATGTAAGACGCCGAGACGAAGTCGCACACAAAACCGTCTTCCGTAATGTGTCACACTCTCGGAAGGCCGGCAGATCACAGCTTGGCTCTTGTCTTGAGCGAGTCCAGCGAACGCTCGCTGATCGCGCCTCGCACCAGGCGAACCACGTCGCCCGCACATCCCCAGGCGATGGTGATTCCCGAGCCTCCGTGGCCGTAATTGTGAATGACGGGGACCTGCGCCGAGGTGACGTGACAAAGGACATTTAACGCCGTCCCGTTCACCACGCAAGGGAACAGTCGGACATGTTTCTTTTTTTAATCTGTGATTCAGTTGGCACTGCACAACATTACTATCTCAACCGAAAGGTTGCTTGTAATATAAAATCAAATGGCCGTCAGCTCTACGTGTGGTTAGGATACCTCTCAAGCCTTTCTCACTGACCCATATATTCTTCGGCACACAGTAAACACGCAGCTGTCTATCCTTTTTATTTTGTGTATGTCGTCACAGCCTGCGCCATTCATAATGCAGTGCTCCAAATGGGATACTTTTCTTCAGACAACCTTCCAGTATTGTTTTCTCTATTCAAGAAACGACTAATGAAGGGAAATTAATCAATGACTCAGAAGGCATTCCACGACTCGAATTGGCGACAATGGAGATAGACAATAGAAAAGAAAACGCAAATTGGTCAACCAGAATAACTGAAAAAACTTTCAAGTTCAGTTTCACTGCACCACAATAATTACTAGAGGCCACTTTTTCTATATAACAAAACTACGGTGGGTTCTACGTACGAAAAACTTCCATTCTACAATTTGGCATTACCGCGTAACTCAACTAAATAGAGAAAATAATTATTTATTTGTCTTTATTACTGCCCAAAAGATTGTCGTTAACCATTTAAAAACCGCTGGCGCTACTGATAAAGCTGTTGTGAAGGCAGCGAGAAATGCCCGTTTTTCCTGATTTTTAACAATTATTGACGCATTTCATGAAACACCAGGTATAGGTACTGAGAGCGGCGGCTGAAATCTCCAGCAAACTCACTTTAATATTAGGTGGTTTAATTATAGCTATAAAATAAAACAACGGCTACATCCAGGCACCATGCGGAAGCGTTGGGTCAGTGACATTCTTTTATTGGCGTATCTGAATTGCTAATCGTGACGGCTTACTGCTCTTCCATAGTTCAGACTCCTAATCGTTACACTTTTTCTAAGCACATTGCGCATATCGTTTGCAAGAACAGTGCATAGATTTTTTCGTTGATTTCCGTGACTTGCAGGGTGTTGTCATGTCAAGGAAAGCTACAAATGAGTGTGAAATCGCGACACTCCTTGTCGGGTGAGTTATTTGCCCGGCATGATGTTCCCATAGCGAAAAAAGCGGGTCTATGAGAGCAATCAAAAACTGGGTGCACACCTTTCTACCACCATGTTTGAAGGTGAGATCCTCCCGCTCGATCCTGACAGGATTCCTTCCGGGACGAAGGCCCACGAAGTGTCCTATCACCTTGGCATTCTGCACATTGTTCCAGTGGAAAGACGCGTATCAGGGCAAGCGTTTGAACCACTATGTCCTCACGCATATTTTCGTATCTCGTGAACAGACAGTTATAGCAAGAAGTTAGAGTGAACTGAGTGCACTGATCGTATCGTCTCAAACATAATACGTCCAGTAAGTTCTCATAATGTATCAATACCAGCTTGTCGAAACATTGTCTCTTGTGGACACGACACTATACAAGTAGCACGTTTTCTTCATAACGTCTATATTCTGAAATCGACTGGAGTGCAAACTTCTTCTTTGTACTTTTAACACATTTGGGGAGGGGTTTTCAATAGTCAACTTACGTCCACATATACGTTTGTTCTAATTCTACGCGACCTCGATGGGTAATACCATGAAGATGAGAAAAAAAGTCAATAACCGCCGTGGGGAGGGTAAGGGGGGAGTCCTTTAATTTTGCATGTTTACAAGTGATGAGTGACGTGGCCTTGGGTGAGGGGGTGCATCATCTTCAACGATCAGGCAGCCAGTGCACAATTTCAATGAAAAAAAAATAAATGTTTCACCTCAAGGGCGAAGCAGTTAGTGCGATGTTAAACGAAGCCGGAACCTCGTTTTAATGTAGTCGAATGCCACCCCACAAAGCGATCGCTTAAGAAAATACAGTCGCTTCAAGAAGAGCAGCCGTTTTCGCACAGTCTCTTCACGTCGAAAGCGAAGCATGTAGAAGGATATACGAACCAACTGCTGATGCCTGCCGTCATAGCGCACGCCATTGATCCCAATTGAACCCTCATAAGCATGGAGTTGCCTATATATACACTAGAGGAGACTCTGGCACTAGAGTGACCATGGCAGCTTCAACTCATGGCGCTTCAGTGAGCATAGGAATGATGGGTAGTACATGAATTCGTACTTCACGTTCCGTCTGGCTTCGCGTGGCTTGAAGGTGCTTTGTCCTGGAACAACAATCGGCAATAGTGTATCAGTTACGCTTCACCACCGTAATTTTTTAAGCTTGCCAATTCAAATCTGTTTGCGAAGTTCAAAACGGTCTGTTCTTTTATTTGAAATAAAACCTAAACACTACAATAAACGAAGCCACCGCTGCGTTTGAGGCCCGCAAGCACGACGAATAGGCAGATCCATGTGTCTACCCATCATTCCCATGGTCGCTGAACGATAGCAGTGCCAGAGTCATATCTAGTTAATTTTGGGAAACTATGCTTATAAGTTGCTGCTTGAGCGGAATATTTCTCTCCCCCCACCCCCAATTGCTCCTTCATGCTCAAGTACGGCGGGACGATTCCTCTGCTTCGGCAGCAACTGGTGACGTTCGTTGTGAGTAGACATCACCGCAATAAGCTTTAGTGTCCCGGGCTATCATACGCCATGGACGGCACAGGAAAAGATCAGGTTTTGAAGTTCGCTGATCAGATGAACTCGTCCGACAGTAATTAATGCGAAAGCGGCAATCAGTACTGTAATAAAATGTTCGCAGCTGTCAGAAATTTAACGCTTATCTAATGCAGGAGTCCAAGATACATTATGATTTGCTAACATGTAGTAGCTAGAGGCTTATACACAACATGAATATACAAACCACACCAGAGAAGAATTTGATCAAAAATACAAGGGCTTATACGCAACACAAGTAATGGCATGTCGTGCGCATGCAGACAACGGGTCTTTATAAAATTCCCACAATCTTTCGCATTACACAAACGCATGGCATACCTTGAGACTCGGGGCAAGCTCGAGGCAGCCATTCCAGATTTTCCTGCCGATGTCCCTGTCTGGAATGAGCGAAGTCTGATCCACGTCCTTGGTGCCGCCCAACATGACGTCATCGATGCTGAGTACGAGAGCATAAGCCGACTTTCGTTACCATAACGATGATCAGTGCATAAGCGTTTTATTCGTTTCGTGATCGGCGTTGTTCTGTGAGACTGCTGTATTATGGAGAGTCTTTTACCTATTGGCCGAGACGTGGCTATTACGTCGGGACTCCTGAGTTATACTTTGTCGTTTGAAAACACAGCATACAGAAACGTCCTTTGGCCTAAGAAGCATTGTCAATTGTTGTAAGCGCTATAAATAGGGAATCAGCATGAATGAAACGGTAGCTGGTGGTGAACATCTTTATTGGTAGGAACGCTGCACTATATGAAGCACGCCGAGAGGAGGGCTGAATGGAGATACACAGGAAGATATTCCGGAATGCAAGCGTCAAAATACATGTGCTGTAAGCCTAAAATACAGATACTGATATACGTTTGTTTGGGAATCATGGGATATTTCAAAGATACATTTGTGAAAAGGCTGGAAAAGTATCTCGGAATACAGATTAAAAAAATACACACACTGTTACTGGTATACTTAATATTTCGGTGAGGCCCTTCGAAAAGACAATTATTAAGTGCCGCTTAACATTGTGGATATTGTTGCAGCGTATGGAAACTTGCAAGTAATCTTATCAACAACAAACAGCATTGTGTTGAGAGACATTTGTTTAACACAGAAGATCTGCTTTGCTGAGAGGAGTGTTCCGTTGACTGCCCTAAGGCAACAGAGTTTTGTCAGTCTATAAGTTAAAAAGCGTTGTCCCGGCCTTAACACAAGACTCGCGAGCTCACCAAGTGACAAAACATCAGCTAACTTAGAGGAACCTGCCCATTTCTTTTGTATGGGTCATTTCTGAAGGCAACGTGAGAAATGTTTCGAGAAACATGTCGATGCTGATCTCAAGAATTACTAAAATGTGAACGTCAATACTGCGAGATCCATTTTTTAAAGTGATTGAGGTCATCCAGACAACACAAAACATCCTCGAGATAGCCTCAACTGGTCAAGACGTCCTCGTGGTATAGAGTAAACCCCTAGGACAACCTTTGTACAACCGTTGTCGTAGTCATGTCTGTGCAGCTCATGAACATGCTCACGAGCATACTTATTAAACAAAGAATGACGAGGCAAAGATGGTATGCGGGCCGAGCCGCTAGCGAGAAGTCATATCCGCGGGGCGCGTGTTTCGGACTCGCGGTCTCTGTGATAAACGTTAGCGAGACGACATTTATCGAGGAAAAAAAAAAAAGAAAGAACTCACTTTGGTATAACGTGGAAGTCTTCCCCCGCTATGATTGCGTGCTTTATCCAAGGGGCGTGGACCTATAGCGAGAACGAAAGATGACAGGACTGCAGAGTGAGAAAGAGAGCAACATTGTTCGGTACACAATCTCAAAGTAGTGCTTTTTCGTTTTCTAACTAGCCTTATTCTGGACGAAGCAACAAAAAATCGGATTGATCATAAACAATGAGATATAAATCCGTGCAGCAGAGTTCAACAAACAGTCCACCCAACTTTGCCAGACACAATGCACAATGGCAACAGAGAGCGAAAACGGCACGAGTGTGCAGTCGATAGCGGAGGTTTTCGAAACGCGTGACCTATAGTGAAATCTTTGGGTGGCTGTGGTGAGCACAAACTTTCGCTGTTGTACGCACTCGGCAATTTGTCTGCCCATGGTTAAACATGCAAGTAGCTGACGTCACTGTGCATTCTTACCCACTGTGTAAGCACCAATAACCGCTTTGTTCTAGGTATGAAGTCGACATCCCGTGTAGGCAAGTGTGAAATTGGACGCACAGACATTGTATGATCGCTATTTTTTATATCACAGAATGGCGCGCTGTATTTTTGTTTTCTCCTTGTCATATAAGCGTCGCTGATTTTTCGTAGTGCGGCTAAAGTGTTATTAACGTAATATGGAACGCCGTTAATTTCTTTTGGTGATCAATCCTTTTATTATGCAAAAGCGCAAATGGTCATAGGAGTGAAGAGGACGAAGACCAGTGATAGCGTTCGCCATGGACTCTATGGAAGTACAGTAGTCAGCTTTTCTGTCAATATATTCGTTACCCCTCTCCACTGATGTGGTTTATTCCTCAGCATTGTTAAATCAAGTGAGTAAGTACTATCAGAACACCAGGTAAAAAATGAATGGTCTGTCGTTTTGAAAATAACGTAACCCAGTTTAGGTCACCAAGGCGACATTTTCATCACAGTCACAAAAGTGTACAGGAAGCTTATCAGGTGAACCACTGAGACAATCCTTCGCTCGGGCAGCCGTTATGAGTAGGACGATGGCAACCGAAGTAAGAGAGAAGTGAAAGGCGAAGAAGCCATAGTATCTCACCCTGATCGTTTGGCCTCGGATGGCGTGCACCTTGGGATCATGGACAAACGTACCGGCGCCGAAGCCCGTGCAGTTGACGATGACGTCATACTCGCCTGCAAGCTGCAAGGAACAGTTGTATCGACAGAGCTTCACAATCGTGTCACGTGGTCGTGACTTCGACGAAACCAGCAGAGTGCGTGTCAAAGAAGAAACTTTATTTGGCCCAACTTGTGGCCGCGAAACTGACCTTGACAATCTTGAGAAAAACGCGAGATTTTCTCGAGTCGATGTGCGTTTGAAGTGAAGAACGATTTGCGAATTTGAAAACGCGAAGGGTCGAGCCGAGGAGCGTTTTAGAATTGATTTGATTGGTTTGTGGGGTTTAACGTCCCAAAACCACCATATGATTATTAGAGACGCCCTATAGTGACGGGCTCGGGATATTTCAACCACCTGGGGTTCTTTAACGTGCACCCAAATCTGAGCACACGGGCTTACAGCATTTCCGTCTCCATCGGAAGTGCAACCGCCGCAGCCGGAATTCGATCCCGTGACCTGCGGATCAGCGGCGAGTATCTTAGCCACTAGACCACCGCGGCGGGGCCGTTTTTGAATACGGGAGAGAAGATCAGGAGAGCTATTATCGCTGCGTTCAATTCGTGGACATGTCCAATTCGACCTCCCCTGATTGGCAGGAGCTGGCGAGCAGCGCACCGCCTGTTTACGGCTTTTATTCTGCAACGTCGCTTTGACGCCACGCAACTTTCACAACTGTCGACACAAATGAGAAAGACGGAATGCCTTTCCCATCAACAAATGCTGCGCCCATAGATCCGCTTTTGGTCGCACAACTCCGAGGCCGTCCTTTCATCACGTTAGCCCTCGTATTAGGTTTAACGTGGCCGCCCACCTGAAGCCCATGAAAGATCGGTACGCATTCCCTGCATCGCTCTTCAAACATTTCAACGCGTTCATACGCACGTCAAGCTTGTTTAGGAGTCATGTTACTTTACATTTTGTCTACATAGTTTTGTTGTACACAGTAGGAATGGGCTGGCGGGTTCGGTGCGTCGACGTGGTCAAGCGCACAATGACGTCAAAAATAGGCGTATTTTTGCGTTACTGAACGCATTCCGACGAGTCGGACATGTCCATGGATTTGAAACCGCGAGAATAGCTCCACAGACTATTATAGCAACACAAACTGACACTCACGGCGCTGAATAGAGCGTCGGCCGTTGATAATATCACCCTTGGGTACGCACGTCGGCACGTGTCGTCGAACATTCGAGAATCGAGCGTTATCTCTGTTGGCCGAGCTTGTTCCAGAAAATGAACTCAGCTGTTAGCGTTTGTGCGCTTAAGCCGGACAGATGATCGGAAAATTATATAGAATTCTCTAGCCCTCTTATTCATAAACGCTCCTCGACTCAAATAACGTCATTCACTTGACAGCGTTCAACACTGCGCCGCTGACTGAAAGTGACTGCGCGTTTCTCAAGGATCGCTGCAGATTATCGCCGATATGCAGTGACTTGCTCAGCCTGGAGACTGTGCTTCCGTCGAATTTCTCACCTCAATGTGAAGCGTATGCTGTAGGTCCGTGTGCTCAGATTTGGGTGCACGCTAAAGAATTACAGGTGGCCAAAATTTCTGGAGCCCTCCACTACGGCGTCTCTCATAATCATATGGTGGTTTTGGGATATTAAACCCTACATATCAATCAAATCACAGTGCAGGTTCTGCACCAATGAAACAGGCACCCGGTACCACATGGCGTGCGAATGTCCATACAATTTACCTTTGCAACTCAGGATACAACACATCAAGGAAGGGTGGGAGGTAGTTCCCTCCAGCTCGGATACGAAGAGACAAGAGGCCCTCGAGACAAGGGCGAGGAAAGCGGCCCATCCACTTACTGATCTACTCTAATGAACGTTTTATTCTCTCAAAGTGAAGCGTTCAGTGAAGGGACGTTCAAGAATACGGGGATCAGATACTTTGGCGCATATCTCGCAAGGTAGTATATATCTACAAGACAATACGGTAGCAACATATAGAAAGGAGCGCACTTCCTAAGGAGCCGCAAGTCTTGACACCTCATGAGGCAGCACGTTAATGATAGACTCGAGAAGTGTATGTTGGGGGGCTAGTTGGTAAGACATTACTCAAAAATATATATAACTGCGCTAAAGACGAGACAGGAGAAATGAAGTGGCAGGATGGCTGCAGTCCTGACCACTTCTATCGTCCTGTGCACTTCGTTTCTCGTGTCTCGTCTTTAGCGCAGTTAATTTTTTTCCTTAATGATGGGTGGGACATGTATTTTCCCGAACTTTCGTTCTTTCGGCTTCATCTCCATGGCCTGGAGCCACTTTTCCACAACACGTAGTTCAGCCAAAGCTCAGTAGCCCTATACCTCACCAGCTTGACCATTTTAGTCTCACCAATTTGAGTTACATCAGAAGGTTCAGAACAAACCATTTTTTCTTTAAAAGAGCGGAGCTCTTTCGGCTTTTCATTGCGCTGCGGGTAGTGCGAACAGGATGTATCATCATCTTGAACTGGTGCACACTCTCTTTGTCGTCCTCTGCTTCACTCCCACAAAACGTGCGCCAATTCGTGATATCACGCATCACCTGTCGTAACGCGACTGAAATCACGTAATAACGTTTACTATAGCATTAAGTCACGTAACTAAAATCACATGACATCACTTGTCATCTAGTCAAGGAGATACGGCTAGTCAGCTATACTTGCGGACGTGCACGTTGAAGAACCCCAGGTGGTCGAAATTTACGGAGCCCTCCACTACTGCGACTCTCATAATCATACGGTGGTTTTGCGGACAACTTTTCTTCTCAACGAAGGGAAAGCTATGGGGATGGAGCTACTGCACATGTACTCCTCTGCCAAGCAGTTCGGTTCAGCCGGTGCTTGGAATGACGCGCGCGCGTTCAACTAACACTGCATTCAATTTACTGTGTCGCCCTAGACAGACATTTTTCAGGAAGTTGTCACAAGCTTCTTCGGTGAGTCATCGAAAGTAGCTGGAGGACGACACAAAGAAGAAGGCGCCGTTTTGACAGTGAGGTAAAACGAGCGACGCTTTTAGTAGTGCGAAAATCCGAAATTACACTGCATGAAGTAAAAGAATTATGAATGTGTCATTGGTGTGTTTTGCGTCTCCTTATAAACAACATCCCGTAGAAAACAAACTGATGTTCAGAAGAATGCGTTGCTGGGCTAGGTGGCCACTATTGCCAGCTGCGCACGTTTGTAAGAAGGTCGCAGGTTAGGTCCCTGCCCACGGCAATTTATCTTTTCGTCCATTTTTCTTTCTTCACAATTACGTTATAATTACTTCTAATAACATCCTCCATACTTTCCTTGGTATAATTTGATTGTCACTTCTCATTAATAATGTGTCTAACACAGAAAACGAGCTCTTAAATTTACCCTTTTTTCCCTTCAAGAATAAACAAAGCCGCTCGAGTGTTTGAAGCCGCAAGCACAAAGTTGGGTGAAATCAGTGCACTACCCATCACTCCCATGGTGGCTGAAAGGTCACAGTGCCCGAGTTCCCTTGGGTAAATATTGCAGGAAAAGCTTCGGAAGGAAAGCACTACCAGTGTTCGATGTTCTTAGATGTAGATCCCTTCCAGCGAAGCACTGACCAAGGCGGCACGTCGACGTGCGTGGAGCATAGTGGGTCATTAGGGTGAACTAGTAAATAAATAAACGAATAAATGAATGAATAAGTATGGATAATTATATAAATTCACGTCATCTTCCCAAAGGTATACCTAATGGGATGCCAAGCAGCAGCGTTGCACACGAGTGGCGTCACGGGTTGAACGGCGCGAACGCAGGTGCTGCGGTGAGCGCTGGAAGAAACGTTTGACGCGACGGCTGGTGTGGGTCTTGTCGTTTCTTCAGAGTGGACCCTGTCACTGGACCGGTGCTGACGCGCGTTTTGCCTTGACTACCATGGCCTTGGGATCGGTGAAGTGCACGTTGAGAGGTTCCCGAAGACATTCGACGTCGAAGTCGGCCAAGACTATATCGATGCATGTTCCCCTTAGGCCGCGTTCACACTGAGCATTCCGGCCGCCGAAAGTGCTCCGAATCCGGTTCGGCGGCAGCGAGATCCGCCGAAAGAGCCCTCTCCGCGCCGATCGCTCTCGGACCGATTTTTGCGGCGTCTGCCGCCGAATCGGTCACCGCGGACCAATAGGAGCGCTAGCCAAGGAATTTTGAAAAATGGCGGCCAAGCCCTACTCACCTGTTGTGTCGCAGTGCACGTAACTGAATGTTGTAACCAACGGGAGTTTAACCTACTCTGTGCCTACTTCGCCTCCGTATTTCGTGAAAGAGGTGACCGAGCTTGCTGTTGACGGGACCGAGCTTGTTGCGGTCTTGCAGAGCAGAACGAACCCACCAACGCTGTTGGCGTCGGTGGTTTTTCTGCTCTTCGTGCATTACAAGACAGCCCCTTGCCAGCAAAGTAAGCAGTACTGTCTTTTCTTGCTTCTTGCGTACGAGAATCGTCGAAGTATACACCACCGGATAGCGTAGTAGCGTTTGCGAGCCGCGACAACAACCGGGTGACAGCGCATCCGTCCAGCATTCGCCCCATGGTGAATGGCATATTCGGCGGCGCGGGGCGCGTCCAGTGCGAACGACGCTGCGTTTCGGCGGCAGGGGAATTTCGGTCGCCGTAGAAAGCGGATGTTTCAGTGTGAACTAGGCATTATCGTGGTGGATAGTTCCCGTTCTGCCGACACGCTCTTCAGCGGGGCGGCAGCTTCGGGCGCTGCGACGAGCACGCCGCAGGCGAGGAAGAGAGTGACGTCAGCGCGCACATGGAGGGGAGCGTGACGTCAACGCGCAGCTGCGACATGACCGATTTGGCACTGATCCAACAACTGCGGCAAAGGGAGTGCATTGCGGCGCGTTCGTACGGACGCACGGAGAGACAGCGTTACACAGGCTAGTCAAAGAGCTGCTTCGCATATAATCAATATTTGTCGCAGCTTGTGAGGGAATCATCTACACAGAAAACCGTGCCAATATAATACGAAATTTTCGAGACGCACCCTTGACTGAGTGAAAAGTGAATGTATTTTCAGAAAATCTTTAAAAAACTGGTACCGATTGAGACGCTGCCGATTTATCCCCGCTGTAATACACGACGCCGAGCCACAACTCATACAATCACTTCTGCAGAGATATCGCTGCGGGATAGCACGCCAACATGGAGGAGGTGCTGGCACGCGCAAGGGAAGTTTTTATCTGAAGGAACGAGTGCCCGGCTGCTGCTATACTCCGATCGGATGCGTGGTGTTGTCCTCCACGTGCAATGATAAGATGCGCGGCTAAAAGGTCGACTGCACAATGCCCACAAGGAAGCGAAACACACTGCCTATCGATGTCAATTAGACGTAGTTCGACTGCGGCTTCTTGTCATGGCATGTGCACTGTGGAGCCTAACATATGAAATGAAGACAGAGGTGTTTGGAAAAAAGGTAGTTGGAGTCGATGCCTGTGGGTATATGTAAGCAGCCATTACTGGAATTCGGCCTATAGTTGGGATCAGATTTGTACACGCCACAGAAAATAAGTAACCAATCACAATTACTACTTTTCTTAAAATGATTGACAGTAATCAACGAAAGCCCAGAAAAGTAACTGAGCGATTGCAGAAGTGTAATCGATTATGTTAACGTTAGCTCTGTTCGAAATTCAATTGCCGTAACACAATAACGTAAGTTCAGTCGGCCTACAACGAACAACTGTAGTTCGCATGCCATATGGAAGACTGGAGGCTTGCATGAAGTAGGGGCTTTGGTTATATTGTGTTACATATTCCTAACCATCAACGGGCGTTAATTCTCAAAGTTGTTACTAATTCTTCCACGCTTCCTCCTAAAGATGTCGGCTGGTATGCACTGAACGCTCTTGCAATGCATGCGCTGGAGGGAAGGGTGGGATAAAATTGCAGCAGCACGTTGCGCACCCGCTGGTAGCTGCGCAGCACTTCGATGCTAATTTCCATGTCATTTATGAATCGTCGCACTTCGCTGTTGCTGGCGCTCTGGTAGGTTTTGTAGGTAAGGCGCCAACGTGAAGGTAAAAAAAAAAGGGGGCTATGTAAGGGTCGACCTCCCGTCTGACAGGACGGGGGGTCCCTATAGAGTGGTATCATTTTTTGGAACGAGAAGTGCAGTAGAAGGCTGACAGCATTTTCTCTTTTTCGCAATAAAAGCTACCGTAATAATGAGCAAACTCGCCCTACAAGTCACTCTACTGAAGTAAAAAACTGGCTGCAATTTGATCGTGGAAAAAAAAGGTGATTTTGTTTTGTGATTGATTACCGTTAATCAATGACAAGAAAGTGTAATTGAACTACTCAGAATATTAGGTTGAAAATGTGCTAGATTATATTACGAAAGCACAAGAAAATGTAATTGATTACTTGTAACGCGTCCTGCAACTCTGGTTGTAATAAATTCGTCTTATCAATATTTACTTTAAAACGCTAAGACAACACAAGGCCAATATGCTCCTCATTGTGTTGCTGTTCTTTGTTCCTGTCTTTTCTCACAAACATTGTAAACACAGGTGGGCATGTGCATGTGTTTGTTCAAAAGAGGCGAACTATGGATGTTCCCCATCTGCGGTGCGTTGACTTGCGCATTCACAAAAGATTATGTGTTATCCACGCTCAACCGTTCTCCAACGAGCCTCATATTGCGATCATTCGTGAAATGTTTCAGAATTCGAGAACGTAAAACCCCAGAACGACTGCGTGTGTGTACGATACAATATTGGCGTGTACTTGTAACATTGTAACAATGGTAGCTTTTGGCTAGTTATGGAATGTAAGCACATTCAAAGCGTGTGGCCTCCACTACAAAGACATTCGAATGCACAAGAGAAAGAAAAAGTGCAAACACCTATCCTTCCTGTGTGTGTGTGTGTGTGCCTCCGTCAACCATCCAAGTACCATATATTCTAGTCAGTGTACGTAAACCCGCTAGGCTTACAAATGCAACAGTCTTTCACTAACCTCTTCAAGACTTTTGACTCTGCACTGCTGCAGGCGTCCACCACGGCTCTCGAGACTGGAATTGCTTGGGAAAAAAAATTAGCAGGTATTTTGGATTTACGTCTAATTCAGCATGTTCAATTTTGATAGCGATTGTATAGACACTCTCGGCTGGCTTTAGCCGTCGCCGTCATGTCACGTATAAACTAGCAACCGACATCTGCCCGCCCATATGTATGTTCTATTTGCGAGCGAAAGCGCCGCTGTCGACGAACGCAGCTGCAGCAGAAATGAAACAAGCCGGCCATCTCGGTCGCACGGAGGGTGCACGCGATAACATCGCCTCGCGTGCTAGTGCTGCCGTCGATGATTTTTCCTCAAGCAGAGATGGAACGCCCCGTATGTCTTTCATCGGGCGAAGGAGCGTGAAAAGTTGCCGGTGGGAGAAGCCGAAGAGCTACTGTGTCACTCGTGGTGCAACTGCGAAACTTGATCAAAAGGACGTGGTAATGCGCGCTCCTATCCTTGTACGTGCCATCTTACTGCTTCCTCTTGCCTCTTACTTCGGGTTGAAACGACAGACTGCAAACCGCTTCGCTCCCTGGAGCGGCCGTATACCCTTTCGCCAGCTTTCAGGGGGGCTACGGGAGGTCGGATCCTAGTGAAGTTAGCTGCTAGCGTTAAATAATATAACATTCCAATTACTGGCTGACGCATTCATTTCTCCGTCCTTGCGTCAAACCTTAAGCGTTTCTTTTCAATCTACTCCTATTATCTAGAGCACGTACTTAATGCGTTTTCTCCCCTTCTATATCCTCTACGTAGTTGTCACTTTTATTGCATATTGATCACCGATGTATTGTTTGTACTTACCTTCGGCAGGTAATAATATTCGTATGCCTTTTTATGGTATTTCGTTATAATTGCGTTGTTTGATGTGTGATATGTGAGTTCGAGTCCGTGCGAGGCTGAATGAGCTTCATATATTTGGCCGAGCTATGGCAGAATTACCGTATACGAATACCATAACCTCCAAAATTGCGGGCGCCGCACGCCCACCATCTCGGAGGTTTCGCAAATACGACCTACAGAGATGCATGTAGCTTTGATCTAGCATACGCAACGAAACCTTTTGGAACACCTGTTTTACAGTCCCGCGTCTTCGACTGCAACACTTACCGTTGCATGAGGTACGGGAGAAATTTCTTGCATTCGATTGTCAGCGAAATCACGTAGGTTCCGTACCTAAAATGAGATTAGGTCATATAAGTCACCTTGGTCGGTTATTCTGCAAACTGTCTGAAGAACACACTTTACTGTTGAAGCCTTCGGCTCATACAAGCAAGGTAAAACAGGAGGGAATGCGGGAAATGCAGGTTTGGATGAAAATCATCTAAAGGAAAGCTCATTCTCATGGCACATACCCGAACACTTAAGTAACGAGTACAAAAGGGAGCAAACTAAAAAAAAAACTAAGAAAAAGGACAGAAAACATGAATGTGAAGTCGGCAAGTATTATTCGTATAATTCTAGCCTAATTTAACAGGTTCGATTTTAACACCTTTATGTTTTAATTGCTGGGACGTGTGCCTCTATGTGCCTTTTCTTTCTTCCTCTCTCTTTCTCTCTCTCACTCTCTCTCACACACACACACACACAAAGCACTTGAGTTGTGTACAGATTACGACTGAGAAGTGTGGTCTGTTGGAACGGGTTTCAATTCATGTGTACCGCTCCGAATATCGTGTTTAAATATTCAAAATACAAGAAACCGCATTTCTTTAATTTGCACATGGTACATTTATTCGAATTCATGCTTCCCTTTCTGGTTAAGTGAACCTTAACACGTTATATAGAGTTTACCCGGTAATGTTTTCCTTTTCTTTTTTACCGCACTGCTTCGTATATGTGGGACTCACCTATATCTTTTCGGGAACGACGACAGCTCCAGAGCTGTCAGCTCTCTATAGTGGAAAAATGCGTCGGGCGTAGGAAGGCCGTGGCTGGAAAGGGGAGAAAACATGCTCAACGTTTCTGCGCTGCTATGGTAAATTTTAAACATCTGGATTCGCGCACAAGAGTGGCGTAGTCAGAACTTTTTTGGGGGTGGCATGAAATGCAATCATACTTTATACGTATGCTTGTGCAAGCGCTTACATGTATGTACGCTAAAGATTTTAGGGAGTTTGACCCCCCCCCCCCCCCAAATTTTATACCCGGCTGAACCAGCGGCGCAGTACATCTTTATTTCTATTGAAGAGTACTCAAGCACCAGAGCTCACGTCCGAAAAAAGCTTCGTTCAGTCTCAGCATGATCGATTTGCTGTGCGCTTGTTCCGAGATTATGTAGAAAACCAATTTATGAAAGTAACACTGTAAGGCACACAGGGTCACCAACATCACCCAAACATCTATATGGAAGAAGGTGTGTGGGTGTGTGGTGTCATCTGGCTAAAGCTAACGCTTTACTAAGCGGATTTCAGCGGTTAATAAAGGCATATATTAAGCCGACGTCGACTGCTAAAGTATCATTTTAGAAGCTTCCATTTGTACCAAGAAAATATGGGGAAATTTGTGTTTTAAGCGTATGAATGCTTGCCCCTAGTGCACTATAAACCAGTCGTATTGAGCGAGGAGTTGTGACACACGTCGCATACACCACCATCGTACTCCTCTGTGACGCAAGTGCCACTGCGGTTTCTTGCATGACACACTAATGTAGTACCTGAAACTCAGCCGACGTCAGGCGGACGCCGCATTTTCTTACTTTACAGCTAGACCGAGTGAGCCTATCAATCAACCAATCAATCAATCATCAATAATCAATCAATTAGTTATATTGATCATTATACATGTGTGGACCGATTATAGTCCCTGTAGGCCAATCAAGAGTTGTAGCAGAAGTCCGTCTTTTAACAGAAAGCAGTTTGTACTATTGAACTATAAGGCATCCGAATACATGCAACGAAATAAAAGTAAATTCAAACAAATTCAAATGTTACCATACCTTGGTTTACATATGCATGAAAATGCAAAAAGCACTACACGATAGTGATAGTAAAATTAACAGAGGTGTGAGTTTGCAGGTGGCGCGATACTTAACGAAAGCGAAACTGAGTGAGCGCCCACGTCGTTCTCAAAGGTGACATTTCGTGCGTGTTTGAAATTGTGCAGGTTGGAGTGTTACAATGCACAGGAGCGTGGAATGTCTTATATTAGCCCCCCCCCCCCCCCCCCGAATACTTAGGGGGAGGATTTCTCTGCGGAGAAATTGCCCCACCCTCCATAGATAGTGGTCGATCCCATAAGATGAGCTTAGGAATAACTGCCGAAAAAAATGACAGTGGAAGGGACGACGTATTTTTCACAACTGCCTTCGGTGTCTGGCTAAAGTTGGCAGTAAATGGTCCTTGGAGTGCAAGATCACCTATCTTCGGTCATCAACGTGAGAAAGCCAAGTGATTAAATGTCTAGTACAGTGTAATTGTCCCTCTTACATGATTAAGCTGATAAGGGTGGCCGATACTCGGGGGTTATAAACGTGTGCTGAAGAGTCCAGGAGGACATGTGCTGTACGGCATTAATTCTGGTGTTGCCACGCAGAAGCCCGAAATTTTGTTCGTACATGAAACAACCTTAATTGCTGCCTAAATAAAAGGTCGAATGTCAGTGGTATACCTACTGTGTACTCTTCCGTGAGGATGTAACCCGGCATGACGGCCAGACCTAGCTCGTTCGAGTCGGCGCTCTCCGCCAGGTGTCGGTAGAAGTTGAACGCGTCCATGCACCATGATCTATACAGAACACGAATTGTAAGATTACGGTTATCCTACAGCTGCTCCTGTTTGAACAGAAATGGTAGGCATGGTTCTTCGAGCTGACATAGTCCAACCGTACAACAATATCGGTCCATAACACAAATCAATGATTCAGGTTTTTTGGAAGCAAAGTGAATTAAAATTAAGACTTCCTCGCTCATTACGATAAAAGCGGAATGCTACAGGCCCGTGTACTTGAGCTTAGGTACACTTTAGAGATTTCTGTGTGATAAAAATTTTCGGAGCCCTCTACCATGGCGTCCCTTGTTATCGTACTGTGGTTTTGGGACGTAAAACCTCAACAACTAATACATTTCAAAATTTTCCGTCCTTGTTCCTAAAGCTTGGTGAAGCGGAAATTGTCACTGGCTAAAGTTGAAGGTAAGAACAAATGACACGTGAAATGCACAGGATGGTAGGCTCTAGACTACAGATAACGTTCATGCCAAAACACACAACTGTTAGGCAGAATTTGGAAGACGTTCGAGCTTCGCCTTCAAGAGTAGAACGAGATAGCTGATGATGATGATGATGATGATGATGATGATGATAATGATATGTGGGGTTTAACGTCCCAGAACCACCATATGATTATGAGAGACGCCGTAGTGGAGGGCTCCGGAAATTTTGACCACCTGGGGTTCTTTAACGTGCACCCAAATCTGAGCACACGGGCCTACAACATTTCCGCCTCCATCGGAAATGCAGCCGCCGCAGCCGGGATTCGAACCCGCGACTTGCGGGTCAGCAGCCGAGTACCTTAACCACTAGACCACCACGGCGGGGCGTAGAACGAGATAGCGTAATCGGACACTGCATCGCCTTGTAAATCGCGCGCCTGGCCTTGCTTTGCAATGGGTGCCTCAACCATGTCACTAGAAAAGGAAAGTCTCTTTAATCGACTGTTTCACGCTATCTATCAGAATACGTACAGTGCTATAACAGTAGCGAAGTGCCCTTCATAATCATCCGCAGCAGCAGCCTAACTACGCCCACTGCACGGCAAAGGCCTCTGCCATGTCCCACAAGTCAACTTGGTCCAACGCTTTTCTGCGGCCACGTTATACCCGCAAACTTCTAAATCTCATCTACCCACCTAACTTTATTTCCCCCACTCACGCGTGCTTGTAGTGCAGTGGCATGCGCGGAATACCCACTTCACTACAATTTATCCTTTCGCGAATTGACGGCGGTACCGGAACCAACCCGTAAAGTATAGACCATAACGTAATGACAATGATGGTGACTTGTCCTAACCTGAGCCTCTCCTCCGACACTCCGTGGACAATGTACGGGTTGAAGAATCCCGCCGCCACGTCTCCCGTGGTGTGCGGGCTGAAGTGCTCGGCGAGCACGGTCACGTGGTTGTTCTCGGCGCCACTTCCTCGGCAATGCGCACGGCGGCGCTGAGGCCCACGATGCCGCCGCCAACCACGGCCACTCGCAATGGTGACGTCATGGTTCTCTCCTGGATGGATCCACGAGCGGGAATGTTCTACCTGCGTCACGGAACGAATCGAGCAACAACAAAAAAATTGGGTGCGTATCTGCGCGCTTCGCTGCAAATGTCGTCGAAAGACAATGGCCTCCTGCCGGCCTTGTTTTGCGCATAGCATCGCATTTTCAGCGCAGCCTAAGAAACACTAGGGTCTTTAGAATTACGCATGTGTGTATTTTCTAGTTAAGGAACACACTGCCTAATACTTACGTATTGATGTTACGCCTCAGATATGCATAATATTTGCTTTTTGGTCGACTATGTTCACAACTATAAACGCAGTCACCAGTTAAAGATGGCTCGGCGTTCAGCAACGGCCTAAACTTAGACAAGGTGGCTGAATTGTTTCTTGTTACAGACACACGAAGAATTTTGTGTTTAAGTATTCCAAGAAAGAATATCGTCATTAAAAATAGATTATTAGTCCCTTTAACAGAATGACTGCCATTTGGGCATGTTGGTTTGCGTTTGCGATGGTGAAGTGCCAGAGAGAGAGAGAGAGAGAGAGAGAGAGAGAGAGTACATCTTTATTAGACTATTCTTCAATTATCGTCTTCGGGGTGGTCTGTGCCTTCCAGGAAACCGTAGGCTTTCGCCGCGTTGACGGCCCTCGCCACCCGCTGGTGCTGATTTCGATTGTGGCGTTGGCTAATGGCTCGCTCCCAGAGCCGAGTGTGGCATGGGTTGAATGCGCTAAGAGGTGACTGTGTACAACCCTCTACCATATGCCAAAGCGTGCCCCGTGCTTCACAATATTGGCGCTATGAGACATAGGTCGGTGAACTCAGTTATGATTCATATTCGTAGCGCAAAACGGAAAGACACAGAAGGAACACACAGACAGGACGGGCGCTAGACATCAACTGATTTTTTATTGAAAAAAAGACAAAACCATCGGACATGAGCGCATGCGCACATTCGCACTGTGGGGCATTTATTTTTTTGTCTATGTCACGTGTTACCACCCGGCATGCGCAAGATTGGCTTTCAAGTACTCAATATCTGGATGAGGCGACCGACGCAACACTGACGCATTTTATTTTATTCTCGTTGATAAACAAACGCTTCAATAATTAACTAGATTTAGGTGCACGATAAAGAACCCCAGGTGGTCGAAATTTCCGGAGCCCTCTACTACGGCGTCTCTCTTAATCATATGGTGGTTTTGGGACGTTAAATCTCACATATCAATCAATCAATCAAGCTTCAATAATTTCTCGCGTTGCCTTATGCTTGCCTTTTCTAAGCACACGTGTAAGTGGCGAATACCTGAGCACGACCACACCTGCGGCAATGATCCGCCAGATGACCCCCCCCCCCCCCCGCTGCCTGCGCGTCAACTGCCGAACGGTACTCTCGAAATCTGTCACTCATCAGTCGACTCACTCGGATTCACTCAGTCTAAGATCGAGCTGTGAGCCTGAATCCGAGTGAATCCGGATGAGTAAGATTTTGGTGAGTCCGAGTTAGTGTTGATTGATTGATATGTGGGGTTTAACGTCCCAAAACCACCATATGATTATGAGAGACGCCGTGGTAGAGGGCTCCGGAAATTTAGACTACCCGTGGTTCTTTAACGTTCACCCAAATCTGAGCACACGGGCCTACAACATTTTCACCTCCATCGGAAATGCAGCCGCCGTAGCCGGAATTCGATTCCGCTACCTGCGGGTCAGCAGCCAAGTACCTTAGCCACTAGACCACCGCAGCGGGGCTCCGAGTTAGTGTGCTGAGTATTATTTTTTGTGAGTGTGAGTCCGAGTGAGTGTACGGCTCAGTAAAATTTTGGTGAGTTGGACTCCGAGTGAGTCCATAGCGCAAGATGTACTTATTGGGGGAGTCTGAGTGAGTTACATTTTTTAACGTCGACCTATGGTGCTATCTACTCATTTTGACCATTATTTTGCGCCTTACGTGTACTCGCATTTACACTCACGTCTATTCACTCGTATTCGAAACCAGTGTCATATACAACGCCATTTCTATATTTACTGATCGCAGGCGCGAATTACGTAGAGGGTGCCTTGACCTCGCTACCTCCCCGCCAGCTCTTCCATGGAATCTTCTTTAAATAAATAAGTCTCACGTTGTCATCTCTTCGAAACAAAAATGATAATACAGGTTTGTAAGCACTTATAGATCGCCCTAGAGGGCTCGATATCAAAAGGCTTCAAGAGCTGCACGGACTAAGATAGTGGTGTTGAAAAAGATTGAAAGCATGGTCGAAAAAGCTCACTCGAGGCAAACGGACTCATGAGTTGACTCACTCGAACTAGGACTCAGATCGAGCCACGAGTCCAAGTCAGCTTAAAGCATGCAAAATATATTTCATAAATGAGTTTGAGTGAGCTCCACAGATTTTGCCGACCTTTGCTGTGAGGAGGCCAAGTAAAAGGTAAAGTGATAAATTCTAGATGGGTGACGGTAGATGTGGTTGACAGTGCTCCTATAGGATGCGTTCTTGAGCAGCGGGAAGAATCCTGGGTAGAGGTGGGAATATTATTCTTTGCATTCTGTATAGTGTAACGTGATGTTCTGACATGAGACAAAAGGGTGACGGTGCCAGGGTATACTTCCGCACTGCCTGGGGCTCGGTTAGTGAATCCACGAGTCGTGAGATGCGCAGTGTCCGTTGCCTGAAATGCCTTGAAGCGCTATAGAGAGAGAGAAAAAAAAAACGGATACTTTTGAAGAACACAGGGCAAGGCGCTTCACCGTTGGCATCACGACTCCTTAGTATAGTTTCGCTGCAATGTCGTACTGTCATCACAATCGGAGTCAGAAAGATGGCAGCTTTCTACGCACGCGTTCATAATGATGAAAACTTTATTTTGTTCCAAAGATCACAGTACCGGCAGCAAGCATATATGTGTGAATTCCGAATAAACGTTGTTGACAGTTTATTCTTGTCTTTTTAAAGTAAAAAAAAAAAAGGTTTAACATTGGGCAAATCGGTTCGTCGTGCTTATATGGCCATTACGGGTGAAAAATGGCCGAACGTACCGATACAATAGGACGTATAGCGCTAACTTCCAATTTAGTTTCTATTTTGGAAATTGCATCAAATGCGTGGACTTGCGCAAGCATGCACAAGACACTGAACGAATAGTCAAAATTTGACAACGCTATCGCAATGCCACAGACAAAAAGTTTCATGGATGGCTCGGCTGAATAAGTAAGGACACTTAATATTCCGATAAAGTCAACGAAGGGGCACATGTGATGTCAACTCGTGCTATACAGTGCGCTTCTCTTATATTTGTGACGAGGGCTTTTTCTGCTACTTCAAATCGATAACGTCACTGTGATTGTGAAAGCGATTGTGAAGACCCACAATAGCGGCAGTGAATTTCATCATGTCCCTGGATTACTTTGTGCACATTGTAATGCCGCTCTTTTAGCTTCTCATTATTGCAGCGCCCCGTTTAGCCGATATAACTCTCGCCGCATGACGCCTTCGTTGTCTTTATGGGAGCATGAAGGGTCCTTACTTAATCAGGCGAACCGTCTATGCAACTTTTTGTCCGGGGCGTTGCGATAGTGTTGTCTAATCTTGGCGATACGTTCGGGTGTACGCTTGCGCAAGTCTGCATACATGTTGCCATTTGCCAAAATAAAAACTCAGTTGGAAGTGTGCGCGCTGTCCTCTTGTGTCACTCTGCTCGGCCGTTTCAAGAATAACGTTGACCGCTCTGATATAGAACTGGAATCGAGGACGAGTATGAGCGTGGACCATTTGTATGTGCACAAATGAAGTGCCGCGAAAGTTGGGCAGTTACCCGAGTAGTCGGATTTAAATTCCACTTGCCTGTGGTCCTCTAAAAATCAAGAAGTGAACAGGTAGCCCTACAAAATAGCTGACAGTGTTAGTGGTGCTGAACCACCATTCACTTCACACTCTTCGAAAAAAGGTAGTAGTACTGGCTAACTTTGGGGTAGTAATGGTTGTCACATATGTTACAATCCTGG
>NW_027465542.1:10000-23671 GCF_043290135.1 Rhipicephalus microplus | reverse complement strand
ACGGAAGGAACAGCGCGGCTAAGGGTTCGAAATAGAGCTCTACCTTGAACCGCGCCAAGTACGAAAGGAACAGCGCAACTAAGGGGCTCGAAGCAAAGCTCGATCCTGAACCGCGCCAAGTACGAAAGCAACCGCGCGGTCGGGACTCGAAACAAGGCTCGACCCTAAACCGTGCCAAGTACGAAAGGAACTGCACGGTAAGAGCTCGAAACAAGGTTCGATTCTGAACCGCGCTAACTGCGCGGTCAGTACTCAAAACAAGGCTCGACCCTAAACCGCGCAAAGTACGAAAGGAACCGCGCGGTAGGGGCTCGAGACAAAGCTCGGCCCTAAACCGCGCCAAGTACGGAAGGAACGGCGCGGAGAGGGCTCGAGACAAAGCTCGACCCTAAACCGCGCCAAGTACGGAGGGAACAGCGCGGCTAAGGGCTCGAAACAAACCCTAAACCGCGCCAAGTACGGAGGGAACAGCGCGGCTAAGGGCTCGAAACAAACCCTAAACCGCGCCAAGTACGGAAGGAACGGCGCGGAGAGGGCTCGAGACAAAGCTCGACCCTAAACCGCGCCAAGTACGGAGGGAACAGCGCGGCTAAGGGCTCGAAACAAACCCTGAACCGCGCCAAGTACGAAAGGAACGGCGCGCAGTAGGGGTTTAAAACAAAGCTGGTCCCAAAACCGCGCCAAGTACGAAAGGAACAGCGCGGTCGAGACTCGGAAGAAAAAGCTTTCAAAGTGTCGTAGCACGATGCACACTGCTGTTCGTGTGGAACAAACGTGACTACCGTGCTGTACGGTGGAGTTCTGTGCGCAAAAGCGGCGGGTGTGTTTCTAAGCACCACAGCGTTGTGTCAAAAAAGAGGTGCCTGAGAGAAACGCATGCGACTGCCGTGCTTTGCGGCATAGCACCGTGCGCAAAAACGGTGCGCATGCAAGAGGTGTCAGAGCTAGCGAACTTTTGCCACGAGCAACAGGTCACTAAAAGCCTATAGATGACGGTGTTGGAGGAAAAGAAAAATATCGAGAAAGCACTGCGGTGTGCCGTGCGTAGGGACGGGCGCGCGTGCCACATGCCGCCGAAATATGGGTGTCGGAGAAAACAGAGTGCCGCGCGTAACGAGGGGCGCGCGTGTTACAGAGAGATATGCCCAAACGCATGAAAGTGTACGCAGGTGTCCTAAGGCAGTTTTTTTTTTTTTCCTCATTTTGATGTCGCCCCGGCTGACGTGGTTTTCGTTTTTCCGTGCCGCCCCGGCTGACGCGGTTTTCGTTTTTCCGTGCCGCCCCGGCTGACGCAGTTTTTGCGCCGCCCCGGCTGACGCGGTTTTCGCGCCGCCCCGGCTGACGCGGTTCCGACTTTGCACTTTTTGGCTCACCCCGGCTGGCGGCCCACTCACTCGATCGCCAGGTCTGTTTGCCCCGGTGGTTCCACCGCCAGGCTTAAGCGCGAACTTTTTTTGTTTGTTTTCTTTTGATTAAGCGCAAGCTTTTTTCTTTGTTTTCTTTTGATTAAGCGCGGGCTTTTTTCTTTGTTTTTTTTGCATTCGCCCCGGCAGACGCGGTTTTTGCGCCGCCCCGGCTGACGCGGTTTTTGCCGCCCCGGCTGACGCAGTTCGGACTTAGCACTTTTCGGCTGTGCCTGGCTGGCGGCCCACTCACTCGATCGCCATGTCTGTTTGCCACAGTTTTCCCGGTGGTGCCGCACCCGGGCTCGCCCCGGCTGACGCGGTTTCGTGCCGCCCCGGCAGACGCGGTTTTCGCGCCGCCCCGGCTGACGCGGTTTCGTGCCGCCCCGGCAGACGCGGTTTTTTGCCGCCCCGGCAGACGCGTTTTTTTTTTCTTTCGCCCCGGCTGACGCAGTTTTCGCGCCGCCCCGGCAGACGCGGTTTTCGCGCCGCCCCGGCAGACGCGGTTTTTTGCGCCGCCCCGGCTGACGCAGTTCGGACTTGGCACTTTTTGGCTGAGCCTGGCTGGCGGCCCACTCACTCGATCGCCATGTCTGTTTGCCACAGTTTTCCCGGTGGTGCCGCACCCGGGCTCGCCCCGGCTGACGCAGTTTTCGCGCCGCCCCGGCTGACGCGGTTTCGTGCCGCCCCGGCAGACGCGGTTTTTTGCGCCGCCCCGGCTGACGCGGTTTTTTGCCGCCCCGGCTGACGCAGTTCGGACTTGGCACTTTTCGGCTGTGCCTGGCTGGCGGCCCACTCACTCGATCGCCATGTCTGTTTGCCACAGTTTTCCCGGTGGTGCCGCACCCGGGCTCGCCCCGGCAGACGCGTTTTTTTTTTTTCTTTCGCCCCGGCTGACGCAGTTTTCGCGCCGCCCCGGCTGACGCGGTTTCGTGCCGCCCCGGCAGACGCGGTTTTTTGCGCCGCCCCGGCTGACGCGGTTTTTGCCGCCCCGGCTGACGCAGTTCGGACTTAGCACTTTTTGGCTGAGCCTGGCTGGTGGCCCACTCACTCGATCGCCATGTCTGTTAGCCACAGTTTTCCCGGTGGTGCCGCACCCGGGCTCGCCCCGGCTGACGCAGTTTTCGCGCCGCCCCGGCTGACGCGGTTTCGTGCCGCCCCGGCAGACGCGGTTTTCGCGCCGCCCCGGCTGACGCGGTTTTTGCCGCCCCGGCTGACGCAGTTCGGACTTAGCACTTTTCGGCTGTGCCTGGCTGGCGGCCCACTCACTCGATCGCCATGTCTGTTTGCCACAGTTTTCCCGGTGGTGCCGCACCCGGGCTCGCCCCGGCTGACGCAGTTTTCGCGCCGCCCCGGCTGACGCGGTTTCGTGCCGCCCCGGCAGACGCGGTTTTCGCGCCGCCCCGGCTGACGCGGTTTCGTGCCGCCCCGGCAGACGCGGTTTTTTGCCGCCCCAGCTGACGCAGTTCGGACTTAGCACTTTTTGGCTGAGCCTTGCTGGCGGCCCACTCACTCGATCGCCATGTCTGTTTGCCACAGTTTTCCCGGTGGTGCCGCACCCGGGCTCGCCCCGGCAGACGCGTTTTTTTTTTCTTTCGCCCCGGCTGACGCAGTTTTCGCGCCGCCCCGGCAGACGCGGTTTTCGCGCCGCCCCGGCAGACGCGGTTTTTTGCGCCGCCCCGGCTGACGCGGTTTTTTGCCGCCCCGGCTGACGCAGTTCGGACTTGGCACTTTTTGGCTGAGCCTGGCTGGCGGCCCACTCACTCGATCGCCATGTCTGTTTGCCACAGTTTTCCCGGTGGTGCCGCACCCGGGCTCGCCCCGGCTGACGCAGTTTTCGCGCCGCCCCGGCTGACGCGGTTTCGTGCCGCCCCGGCAGACGCGGTTTTTTGCGCCGCCCCGGCTGACGCGGTTTTTTGCCGCCCCGGCTGACACGGTTCGGACTTTGCACTTTTCGGCTGTGCCTGGCTGGCGGCCCACTCACTCGATCGCCATGTCTGTTTGCCACAGTTTTCCCGGTGGTGCCGCACCCGGGCTCGCCCCGGCAGACGCGTTTTTTTTTTTTTTTCTTTCGCCCCGGCTGACGCAGTTTTCGCGCCGCCCCGGCTGACGCGGTTTCGTGCCGCCCCGGCAGACGCGGTTTTTTGCGCCGCCCCGGCTGACGTGGTTTTTGCCGCCCCGGCTGACGCAGTTCGGACTTTGCACTTTTTGGCTGAGCCTGGCTGGCGGCCCACTCACTCGATCGCCATGTCTGTTTGCCACAGTTTTCCCGGTGGTGCCGCACCCGGGCTCGCCCCGGCAGACGCGTTTTTTTTTTTTCCTTCGCCCCGGCAGACGTGGTTCCCCCCCCCCCCTCCGTCTTTCTTTTTGTTTTTTTTTTTCGCCGCGGCTGAAGTGGATTTTTCGGTGCCTCGACGCCCCGGTAGTCGCGGTTTTTCCGTTTCCGCACGGCCCCGGCTGACGCTGCTCGGTCACAGTCGCCTTTTGTGGTGATTGCAGACTTCTTGAGCGCGGGTGTTTTTTTTTTTTTGTTGTTGTTGTTGTTTTATTACGCATTCGCTCCAGCAGACGCTGTTTAGACTTTTTGTTTCCTCTTTTATCCTGCGACGAGGTGACGAGGTTTATTCGGTGCCCCGCCGCCCCGGCTGAAGTGATTTTTCCTGTCCCGTGCCGCCCCGGCTGACGCGGTTGGGACTTCGCGTTTGTTCGGCCGCCACGGGTTTTGGCGCACTCGCTCGGTTGCTTGTTGTTGCCACTTGTTGCGAACCCAGGTTTCTTGAGCGAGCGCGGGCGTTTTTTCTTCCTTTCTTTCTTTGTTCTATGTGTTAGCGAATCGGCCTTTAATATCACACGAGGACTCACAACCAACAATTTTCAGTTTGAAGTGTAAAAAATCTGCAGGTGTTGACGTAACTGACTTGCCCCGTACCCTTGAGTACATCCATGAAGTTCTCGTAGTACTACTAAATCGCATTATTCCAAGTGGAGAAATTCCCATAAACTTGCAAACCTCTACACGAAAATCGGTGCGCGTGATAAAGTTGAAAATTATCGTCCGATATCAAATGTGCCTTCTATAACACAAATTCTAGGAAAAAAAAAAAAAAACACTTGTTCGCCGTTTTCTGCGCCGTGACTGGCAGCACTCCGGCGAAGCGAAACGGGGTCGATTCGAGCACGATATCGGCGTCTTTCGACGTGCTCGCCGGCGACCGTCGCACGAGTACGTCGCACGAGCGCGTCTGCCGGGGCGCCGTTTGCGAAGCCGACGCAAAAGTGGGAACCGCCGCTCGGATGATCGCCGCTTTCGGCAGAGTGAGTGTTGGCACTCCGGGGAAGCGAAACAGCGTGAATGCGCCCACGAAATCGGCGTATTTTGAAGTGCCCGCCGGCGACCGTCGCACGAGTACGGTAAACCGCGTCAGCCGGGGCGTAGTTCGGGACGCCGACGAAAAAGTGGGAAGCGCAACTCGGATCTTCGCCGTTTTTGCAGGAGTGAGTGGCGGCCCTCCTGCGAGACCAAGAAGCATCGATTCGTGCACGAATTCGGCGCCTTTCGACGTGATCGCCGGCGACCGTCGCTCGAGTAGGGCAAACCGCGTCTGCCGGGGCGGGCTTCGGGACGCCGATGCGAAAGTGGGAAACGCTGCTCGGATGTTCGCCGTTTTTGGCCGAGTGAGTGCTGGCACACGGGCGAAGCCAAACGGGGCCGATTACGGCACGATATCGGCGTCTTTCGACGTGCCCGCCGGCGACCGTCGCACGAGTACGGTAAACCGCGTCAGCCCGGGCGGAGTTCGGGACGCCGATGCGAAAGTGGAGAACGCCGCTCGGATCTTCGCCGTTTTTGGAGGAGTGAGTGGCGGCACTCCGGAGAAGCCAAGGAGCGCCAATTAGCGCACGATATCGGCGTCTTTCGACGCGCTCGCCGGCGACCGTCGCACGAGTAGGGCAAACCGCGTCTGCCGGGGCGGGGTTTACGACGCCGACGCAAAAGTGGGAACCGCCGCTCGGATGTTGGCCGTTTTTGGCAGAGTGAGTGCTGGCACTCCGGCGACGCGAAAGAGCGCGAATGCGCCCACGAAAGTGGCGTATTTGGACGTGCGTGACGGCGACCGCTGCAGGAGTACGAAAAACCACGTCAGCCGGGGCGAGCGACACACGGCGGTCTGGGTGCTTATCGCTGCTATTATAGGGGCACCCCGGCAGACGCAGAAAAAAAAAAAAAATTTTCGACCTTCTTTTTTGCTGGTCGAGCTCGGGTAACCCAGGTCGCAATGGGAGCCGCGCACGAAAGCGGCGTCGCGAGACGCGTTCGCGGTCGCTAGTCGCACGAGCTCGGCAACCGCGTCAGCCGGCGCGGAGTTCGGGATGCCGACGGCTAAGTGGGTACCGCTGCTCGGATGTTCGCCGTTTTTGGCCGAGTGAGTGCTGGCACTCCGGTGAAGCCAAGGAGCGCCAATTCGTGCACGATATCGGCGTCTTTCGACGTGCCCGCCGGCCACCGCCGCACGAGTACGGCAAACCGCGTCTGCCGGGGCGGGGTTCGCGACGCGTACGCAATAGTGGGAACCGTCGCTCGGATGTTCGTCGTCTTTGGCCGAGCGAGTGCTGGCACTCCGGCGAAGCGAAACGGGGCCGATTCGGGCACGATATCGGCGTATTTCGACGTGCTCGCCGGCGACCGTCGCACGAGTACGGCAAAGCGCGTCTGCCGGGGCGAGGTTTGCGACGCCGACGAAAAAGTGGGAAGCGCCGCTCGGATCTTCGCCGTTTTTGCAGGAGTGAGTGGCGGCCCTCCTGCGAGACCAAGAAGCATCGACTCGCGCACGATATCGGTGTCTTTCGACGTGCCCGCCGGCCACCGCCGCACGAGTACGGCAAACCGCGTATGCCGGGGCGGGGTTGGCGACGCCGACGCAAAAGTGGGAACCGCCACTAGGATGTTCGCCGTTTTTGGCAGAGTGAGTGCTGGCACTCCGGCGAAGCGAAAGAGCGCGAATGCGCCCACGAAAGTGTCGTGTTTGGACGTGCTTGACGACGACCACCGCAGGAAAACGAAAAACCACGTCAGCCGGGGCGAGCGACCCATGGCGGTCTGGGTGCTTATCGCTGCTATTATAGGGGCACCCCGGCAGACGCAAAAAAAAAAAAAAAAATTTTTTTCGACATTCTTTTTTGCTCGTCGACCTCGGGTGACCCAGGTCGCAGTGGGAGCCGCGCACGAAAGCGGCGTCGCGAGACGGCTTCGCGGTCGCTAGTCGCACGAGCTCGGCAACCGCGTCTGCCGGGGCGGAGTTCGGGACGCCGACGGCTAAGTGGGAACCGCCGCTCGGATGTTCGCCGTTTGTGGCCGAGTGAGTGCTGGCACTCCGGCGAAGCCAAACGGGGCCGATTCCGGCACGATATCGGCGTCTTTCTACGTGCTCGCCGGCGACCGTCGCACGAGTACGGCAAAGTGCGTCTGCCGGGGCGGGGTTTGCGACGCGTACGCAATAGTGAGAACCGTCGCTCGGATGTTCGTCGTCTTTCGCCGAGCCAGTGCTGGCAATCCGGCGAAGCCGAACGGAGCCGATTCGGGCACGATATCGGCGTCTTTCCACGTGCTCGCCGGCGACCGTCGCACGAGTACGGTAAACCGCGTCAGCCGGGGCGGAGTTCGGGACGCCGATGCGAAAGTGGGAAGCGCCGCTCGGATCTTCGCCGTTTTTGGAGGAGTCAGTGGCGGCACTCCGGTGAAGCCAAGGTGCGCCAATTCGCGCACGATATCGGCGTCTTTCGACGTGCCCGCCGGCCACCGTCGCACGAGTACGGCAAACCTCGTCTGCCGGGGCGGGGTTTGCGACGCCGACGCAAAAGTGGGAACCGCCGCTCGGATGTTCGCCGTTTTTGGCAGAGTGAGTGCTGGCACTCCGGCGAAGCGAAAGAGCGCGAATGCGCCCACGAAAGTGGCGTGTTTGGACGTGCTTGACGACGACCACCGCAGGAAAACGAAAAACCACGTCAGCCGGGGCGAGCGACCCATGGCGGTCTGGGTGCTTATCGCTGCTATTATAGGGGCACCCCGGCAGACGCAAAAAAAAAAAAAAATTTTTTTCGACATTCTTTTTTGCTCGTCGACCTCGGGTGACCCAGGTCGCAGTGGGAGCCGCGCACGAAAGCGGCGTCGCGAGACGGCTTCGCGGTCGCTAGTCGCACGAGCTCGGCAACCGCGTCTGCCGGGGCGGAGTTCGGGACGCCGACGGCTAAGTGGGAACCGCCGCTCGGATGTTCGCCGTTTGTGGCCGAGTGAGTGCTGGCACTCCGGCGAAGCCAAACGGGGCCGATTCCGGCACGATATCGGCGTCTTTCTACGTGCTCGCCGGCGACCGTCGCACGAGTACGGCAAAGTGCGTCTGCCGGGGCGGGGTTTGCGACGCGTACGCAATAGTGAGAACCGTCGCTCGGATGTTCGTCGTCTTTCGCCGAGCCAGTGCTGGCACTCCGGCGAAGCCGAACGGAGCCGATTCGGGCACGATATCGGCGTCTTTCCACGTGCTCGCCGGCGACCGTCGCACGAGTACGGTAAACCGCGTCAGCCGGGGCGGAGTTCGGGACGCCGATGCGAAAGTGGGAAGCGCCGCTCGGATCTTCGCCGTTTTTGGAGGAGTCAGTGGCGGCACTCCGGTGAAGCCAAGGTGCGCCAATTCGCGCACGATATCGGCGTCTTTCGACGTGCCCGCCGGCCACCGTCGCACGAGTACGGCAAACCTCGTCTGCCGGGGCGGGGTTTGCGACGCCGACGCAAAAGTGGGAACCGCCGCTCGGATGTTCGCCGTTTTTGGCAGAGTGAGTGCTGGCACTCCGGCGAAGCGAAAGAGCGTGAATGCGCCCACGAAAGTAGCGTATTTGGACGTGCTTGACGGCGACCGCCGCAGGAGTACGAAAAACCACGTCAGCCGGGGCGAGCGACCCACGGCGGTCTGGGTGCTTATCGCTGCTATTATAGGGGCACCCCGGCAGACGCAGAAAGAAAAAAAAAAATGGGGACATGGCGTGCGTCACCGTGCGGCTTCGCAGCGTTGCCGAAGTCGCCGAGCCCTTCGACTGAGCCGAACGGCGGACAGGGAACGTTGGTCGGCCGTTCTAACCTGTCGGTGCCACGCCGAGACGTCGTTAAGGAAAACCGCGTCGTGGGCCTCTACGACGCCGTCGAGTCGTTGTACGTTTGGTGTCCAGCGTGTCGGCGGCGAGTAGCGGACACGTCGTTCACGACTTCGGTCTTTCGCAGTCGACGCGAACTTGCGGAGAGTCGTGGTGCCTCACGTTTTCGGCAGAAACCGCGGCGGAATTTTCCCGTGCGTGCGCGCACGACCTCGGTGCTGTGCCGTCAGCGTAGTGTTGCACAAACTCGTGGCCTACCCAAGGTGCGGTACGTTTGCGGCCGTATCCTCGGTGGGAATTTCGTGAGTAGGGTCGCAAATTCTACGACCTCGGCGGGTTTGAGAGCGACGTAGACTTGTGGCACGCTCAACATGCCACACGTTTCGGGGCACACCCGCGGTGAAATTTTCTCGAGTACGCTCGTATTAGGGCCCAAGGAGGTCTGGGTACTTATCGCTGCTATTATGTGGGGGTTCTCGTGAGCGGCGTACGCGAAAGCGACCGGGTGTCTGATATGCGGCGGGCTTCGGCCTCGTCAAGCGTGTCCTCGGGTCTGCTCCAGGGGAATCCACGGCAGTCGTCTGCAGCCTCATCCGCTTGATGCGTTAGGGGCTGGTTGTCGGACGGTGCCGTTTTACCACGATATCGAGGTGTGTTCCGTGTCGTCCTCGGGCGATTCAGATGCGAAAGCGCCGAAGACGCGGGCGTGACCCGTCGTCTGGCGGCTTTGCAGTCTCGGCTCCGTTGCTAGTTCCGGCCGGTCCACCGACAGTGCAGCGGGCTTGGGCAACCCGCACGGCGCGACCGAGTCGATGCAACGAAAAAGAGCGAGCATGAACGTGCTTCTTGCCGCACGGCTCCCACTCGTCTTTCGGGAAGGTTGTGCCGTAGCGAGCTCGAACGCCGTCATCTCGGAGTGCAAAATAAGCGTGTTGGGGCGCCTGAAGGTGGCCTCCGCCGCACACAGACTGCGTCCGGCCCGCCGAGGGCGAGGACGGACGCGCAGTCGAACGATTACCTGGTTGATCCTGCCAGTAATCATATGCTTGTCTCAAAGATTAAGCCATGCATGTCTAAGTACATGCCGAAATAAGGCGAAACCGCGAATGGCTCATTAAATCAGTTATGGTTCCTTAGATCGTTTCTTCCTACTTGGATAACTGTGGCAATTCTAGAGCTAATACATGCAGTGAGCCTGGAGCCCTTTGGGTAACGGGTGCTTTTATTAGACCAAGATCGATCGGGTTTCGGCCCGTATTGTGTGGTGACTCTGGATAACTTTGTGCTGATCGCATGGCCACGAGCCGGCGACGTTTCTTTCAAGTGTCTGCCTTATCAACTTTCGATGGTAGGTTACTTGCTTACCATGGTTGTTACGGGTAACGGAGAATCAGGGTTCGATTCCGGAGAGGGAGCCTGAGAAACGGCTACCACATCCAAGGAAGGCAGCAGGCGCGCAAATTACCCACTCCCGGCACGGGGAGGTAGTGACGAAAAATAACAATACGGGACTCTTTTGAGGCCCCGTAATTGAAATGAGTACACTCTAAATCCTTTAACGAGGATCAATTGGAGGGCAAGTCTGGTGCCAGCAGCCGCGGTAATTCCAGCTCCAATAGCGTATACTAAAGCTGCTGCGGTTAAAAAGCTCGTAGTTGGATCTCAGTTCCAGACGAGTAGTGCATCTACCCGATGCGACGGCTCGGACTGAACATCATGCCGGTTCTTTCTTGGTGCACTTCATTGTGTGCCTCGAGATGGCCGGTGCTTTTACTTTGAAAAAATTAGAGTGCTCAACGCAGGCGAGTCGCCTGAATAAACTTGCATGGAATAATAGAACAAGACCTCGTTTCTGTTCTGTTGGTTTTTGGAATACGAGGTAATGATTAAGAGGGACGGACGGGGGCATTCGTATTGCGGCGCTAGAGGTGAAATTCTTGGACCGTCGCAAGACGAACTACTGCGAAAGCATTTGCCAAGAATGTTTTCATTGATCAAGAACGAAAGTCAGAGGTTCGAAGGCGATCAGATACCGCCCTAGTTCTGACCATAAACGATGCCAACCAGCGATCCGCCTGAGTTACTCAAATGACTCGGCGGGCAGCTTCCGGGAAACCAAAGTATTTGGGTTCCGGGGGAAGTATGGTTGCAAAGCTGAAACTTAAAGGAATTGACGGAAGGGCACCACCAGGAGTGGAGCCTGCGGCTTAATTTGACTCAACACGGGAAAACTTACCCGGCCCGGACACTGGGAGGATTGACAGATTGAGAGCTCTTTCTTGATTCGGTGGATGGTGGTGCATGGCCGTTCTTAGTTGGTGGAGCGATTTGTCTGGTTAATTCCGATAACGAACGAGACTCTAGCCTATTAAATAGGTGCGGGGTTCCCAGCACCTTACAACCTTCTTAGAGGGACAAGCGGCTCCTAGCCGCACGAAACAGAGCAATAACAGGTCTGTGATGCCCTTAGATGTCCGGGGCCGCACGCGCGCTACACTGAAGGAAGCAGCGTGTCTTTATCCCTGTCTGAAAAGACTGGGTAACCCGTGGAACTTCTTTCGTGATTGGGATAGGGGCTTGCAATTGTTCCCCTTGAACGAGGAATTCCCAGTAAGCGCGAGTCATAAGCTCGCGTTGATTACGTCCCTGCCCTTTGTACACACCGCCCGTCGCTACTACCGATTGAATGATTTAGTGAGGTCTTCGGACCGATGTCCGGCGCGGCCTTTCGGTTGCGCCGGTCTGTTGGAAAGATGACCAAACTTGATCATTTAGAGGAAGTAAAAGTCGTAACAAGGTTTCCGTAGGTGAACCTGCGGAAGGATCATTAACGGATTGTGAAGGGTGAGCGCCTCAGCTGCGTCTGCGCCCGACACTTTCTGCCGCTGACCCCGTTTGGACGCGGGGTCGGCTTTTCCCCACGGGGCTGCCTGAATGTGGAGCGGCACCCCGTGACAAATTGTTGCGCCCAGCGGACGCCAACACCGCGACCTTGGACGGTCGGCCAGGTGGCGGACGCGGGTACAAACGGCGCAACGCACTCATAGGTCGGCTTTCGACCCGCCACTGCACCGTGGCTCGAAGCGCTCGAAATGCGCGACCCGACCGCTGCGGGACCGCCTAGTACTGTAAACAGGAGCGGCGGAGCGCGAACGGCGAGTCGTGGTTACGTCGGTAGAAGGCGAGGCTGCGCGTTCCCGAAACGCCAGCCGAGTGCCCTCCCGACCGTTCGAGCGTGCAAGAACGAGACCCGACAATCGCGCGGCGACTGCCAAGTACGAGAGGAACGGCACAAGCGTCGGCGGTCGGTCAAGGAACTGGCGATGTGACGGGTCCGCTGTGCACCAGTGCATACCGTCCCGCCGTCCGCGGCAAGCGCCTCCGCGTCCTCGGGTGACGGAGGCTGCCGGTCGGTTCTTGCAGGCGAGGGATCTCGCTGGCACCGGTTCGCGTTGACGCGCGGCCGGTCATGGCACGGCGATGCGACGGCCGAGGTGCGCAGTACTCGATGGAGGAACCGCACGCTCCGATGACCGTCCCGCCCTCCGCGGCGTATGCGTACCGACCGTAATGGTTGCAGCAGCGCCGGCCGGCTTTTGAATTCGCCACACGAAACACGGTGCGAGATCGCGGTTAGGGGAGCGTCGACGTTGCCAGGCGTTTTGCTTGCTGCCGAGGGAAAGGCGGCACGGCCACGTCGCGCTCGTCGCGATTAGCGGGTCTGCGCGCTTTGGGAAGGTGCCGCAACGACTTGCCGAAAGAGGAAGCACGGAAGAACGAGGGACTTGGACGTCCCGACAATTGAACGCACTTGCGGCCAGGCCCTTGCTGGCTTCGTTCTTCCGCCTCGAGTAGGCTCGTACGCGGCTCCGGCGCCGAAAGTGGTCCTTGGCACCGACTTCGGTGGACGTGGGAAGTGCCGCGCAAGTACGGCGCGCCTGGCTCCACCTGTTGGCTAAAGTAGGCAGCCGGATCGGCATTTTGGTGTGCGGTGGCAAACCGTGGATGCGAAAAAAGCTTGTGCGATTTCGTGGAACAAAAAGCGGGGGTCCCCCTTTTTATGCGGAGGAGACCGACCCGCCCGCCGTGGTGAACCGCGACGCCACGGTAAAAACGGGAGAGGCTTGTCGATGGGACCGTGCATCCCGCGCTCCACGGAGGCCGGGAGGCGGCCGCCCGAGGAAATGTGTAGCCGTCGAGGCCCGCATCTGCGTGCACTCTTATCCAAATGGGTGTACCGCAGGCATTTTCTGGTTAGGCGGGCCAATGAGAGCGAGCACACAACGATACCTACGGGTCCGGCTTGGAGAACCGGCTTCGACGCCTCCCGAGTATTTATAGAGGGGTGGACCACGAAAGCACTCGCAAGTAGCGGAAGCGAAACGCCGTCCGAAACACACCGTTTGCTCGATTTGCGGCAGCCGAAAAAGGCGCGGCAGAGTTTTGGAGTCCAAGCGTGCGCTGAAAAGCGCCCTTCTTGGCCACTGTTTGGCCGAGTGCCAGAAACGTTTGGTTTTGACTGTACGGAATTGAACAAACACTTTTTCACGACTCTAAGCGGTGGATCACTCGGTTCTCGGGTCGATGAAGAACGCAGCCAGCTGCGAGACTTGGTGTGAATTGCAGGACACACTGAGCACTGATTCTTTGAACGCACATTGCGGCCTTGGGTCTTCCCTTGGCTTCGTCTGTCTGAGGGTCGGATCACATATCAAGAGAGCCTTCGGCGCACAAGGGAACGTGAGCCGTCGACTCGTTTTGACCGCGTCGGCAACACGGACAGCACGCTGAACACCTCACAGCGAGCGCCAACAGCGGCCACTCAAGGGCGAGACGGTGGCGACCGTCGTGCCAGAGCCCAACCGAAACGGGGGCGACCGACTGCATTGAGGATGTGGCACCTCGTTGAGACCGCCGCAGGACTTCGAGTCGGAAGGAAGCCTGCAGGGAAAGTGCGGTCGAGGTTGCGTACTCCTCTCTGCGACCGGGCGCGCAAGAGCTGCGAGAGCCACGGACGCGCAACTTTAACGCACGGTAAACACGAGGAGCGAAAGCCGGCCAGCAAAGCTTCTCCAGCCGTGCGCAAAGTGCGCGAGATCGCAGCCTTGCGTTGCGCTTGTTGCCC
>NW_027465542.1:0-2500 GCF_043290135.1 Rhipicephalus microplus | reverse complement strand
CGCGTTTTTTTTTTTTTCTTTCGCCCCGGCTGACGCAGTTTTCGCGCCGCCCCGGCTGACGCGGTTTCGTGCCGCCCCGGCAGACGCGGTTTTTTGCGCCGCCCCGGCTGACGCGGTTTTTGCCGCCCCGGCTGACGCAGTTCGGACTTAGCACTTTTTGGCTGAGCCTGGCTGGTGGCCCACTCACTCGATCGCCATGTCTGTTAGCCACAGTTTTCCCGGTGGTGCCGCACCCGGGCTCGCCCCGGCTGACGCAGTTTTCGCGCCGCCCCGGCTGACGCGGTTTCGTGCCGCCCCGGCAGACGCGGTTTTCGCGCCGCCCCGGCTGACGCGGTTTTTGCCGCCCCGGCTGACGCAGTTCGGACTTAGCACTTTTCGGCTGTGCCTGGCTGGCGGCCCACTCACTCGATCGCCATGTCTGTTTGCCACAGTTTTCCCGGTGGTGCCGCACCCGGGCTCGCCCCGGCTGACGCAGTTTTCGCGCCGCCCCGGCTGACGCGGTTTCGTGCCGCCCCGGCAGACGCGGTTTTCGCGCCGCCCCGGCTGACGCGGTTTCGTGCCGCCCCGGCAGACGCGGTTTTTTGCCGCCCCAGCTGACGCAGTTCGGACTTAGCACTTTTTGGCTGAGCCTTGCTGGCGGCCCACTCACTCGATCGCCATGTCTGTTTGCCACAGTTTTCCGGTGGTGCCGCACCCGGGCTCGCCCCGGCAGACGCGTTTTTTTTTTTCTTTCGCCCCGGCTGACGCAGTTTTCGCGCCGCCCCGGCAGACGCGGTTTTCGCGCCGCCCCGGCAGACGCGGTTTTTTGCGCCGCCCCGGCTGACGCGGTTTTTTGCCGCCCCGGCTGACGCAGTTCGGACTTGGCACTTTTTGGCTGAGCCTGGCTGGCGGCCCACTCACTCGATCGCCATGTCTGTTTGCCACAGTTTTCCCGGTGGTGCCGCACCCGGGCTCGCCCCGGCTGACGCAGTTTTCGCGCCGCCCCGGCTGACGCGGTTTCGTGCCGCCCCGGCAGACGCGGTTTTTGCGCCGCCCCGGCTGACGCGGTTTTTTGCCGCCCCGGCTGACACGGTTCGGACTTTGCACTTTTCGGCTGTGCCTGGCTGGCGGCCCACTCACTCGATCGCCATGTCTGTTTGCCACAGTTTTCCCGGTGGTGCCGCACCCGGGCTCGCCCCGGCAGACGCGTTTTTTTTTTTTTTCTTTCGCCCCGGCTGACGCAGTTTTCGCGCCGCCCCGGCTGACGCGGTTTCGTGCCGCCCCGGCAGACGCGGTTTTTTGCGCCGCCCCGGCTGACGTGGTTTTTGCCGCCCCGGCTGACGCAGTTCGGACTTTGCACTTTTTGGCTGAGCCTGGCTGGCGGCCCACTCACTCGATCGCCATGTCTGTTTGCCACAGTTTTCCCGGTGGTGCCGCACCCGGGCTCGCCCCGGCAGACGCGTTTTTTTTTTTTTCCTTCGCCCCGGCAGACGTGGTTCCCCCCCCCCCTCCGTCTTTCTTTTGTTTTTTTTTTCGCCGCGGCTGAAGTGGATTTTTCGGTGCCTCGACGCCCCGGTAGTCGCGGTTTTTCCGTTTCCGCACGGCCCCGGCTGACGCTGCTCGGTCACAGTCGCCTTTTGTGGTGATTGCAGACTTCTTGAGCGCGGGTGTTTTTTTTTTTTTGTTGTTGTTGTTGTTTTATTACGCATTCGCTCCAGCAGACGCTGTTTAGACTTTTTGTTTCCTCTTTTATCCTGCGACGAGGTGACGAGGTTTATTCGGTTGCCCCGCCGCCCCGGCTGAAGTGATTTTTCCTGTCCCGTGCCGCCCCGGCTGACGCGGTTGGGACTTCGCGTTTGTTCGGCCGCCACGGGTTTTGGCGCACTCGCTCGGTTGCTTGTTGTTGCCACTTGTTGCGAACCCAGGTTTCTTGAGCGAGCGCGGGCGTTTTTTCTTCCTTTCTTTCTTTGTTCTATGTGTTAGCGAATCGGCCTTTAATATCACACGAGGACTCACAACCAACAATTTTCAGTTTGAAGTGTAAAAAATCTGCAGGTGTTGACGTAACTGACTTGCCCCGTACCCTTGAGTACATCCATGAAGTTCTCGTAGTACTACTAAATCGCATTATTCCAAGTGGAGAAATTCCATAAACTTGCAAACCTCTACACGAAAATCGGTGCGCGTGATAAAGTTGAAAATTATCGTCCGATATCAAATGTGCCTTCTATAACACAAATTCTAGGAAAAAAAAAAAAAAACACTTGTTCGCCGTTTTCTGCGCCGTGACTGGCAGCACTCCGGCGAAGCGAAACGGGGTCGATTCGAGCACGATATCGGCGTCTTTCGACGTGCTCGCCGGCGACCGTCGCACGAGTACGTCGCACGAGCGCGTCTGCCGGGGCGCCGTTTGCGAAGCCGACGCAAAAGTGGGAACCGCCGCTCGGATGATCGCCGCTTTCGGCAGAGTGAGTGTTGGCACTCCGGGGAAGCGAAACAGCGTGAATGCGCCCACGAAATC
>NW_027465541.1:0-23672 GCF_043290135.1 Rhipicephalus microplus | reverse complement strand
GTGGTGGTGCGGCGCTTTTTTTTCTTTGGGCTGATAGCTTTGGAGATATGTTCTGATGGTGGTGAGAGTGGAGCAGGACTGTCTCCCTGGCGCAATTGGCTAGCGCGATCGGCTGTTAACCGAAAGGTTGGAGGTTCGAGCCCACCCGGTGGTGGTGCGGCGCTTTTTTTTCTTTGCGCTAATAGCTTTGAAGATATGTTGTGATGGTGGTGAGAGTGGAGCATGACTGTCTCCGTGGCGCAATTGGCTAGCGCGATCGGCTGTTAACCGAAAAGTTGAAGGTTCGAGCCCACCCAGTGGTGGTGCTGCGATTTTTTTTCTTTGGGCTGATAGCTTTGAAGATATGTTCTGATGGTGGTGAGAGTGGAGCAGGACTGTCTCCGGGCGCAATTGGCTAGCGCGATCAGCTGTTAAACGAAAAGTTGGAGTTTCGAGCCCACGCGGTGGTGGTGCGGCACTTTTTTTCTTTTTGCTGATAGCTTTGAAGATATGTTCTGATGGTGGTGAGAGTGGAGCAGGACTGTCATCGTGGCGCAATTGGCTAGCGCGATCGGCTGTTAACCGAAAGGTTAGAGTTTTGAGCCCTCCCGTGAGTCGTGTGTTTGTTTTTTCTTTGCTCTGATAGCTTTGAAGATATGTTCTGATGGTGGTGAAAGTGGGGCACGACTGTCTCCGCGGCGCAATTGGCTAGCGCGATCGGCTGTTAATCGAAAGGTTGGAGGTTCGAGCCCACCTGATGGTGGTGCGGCGTTTTTTTTTTCTTTGGGCTGATAGCTCTGAAGAAATGTTCTGACGGTGGTGAGAGTGGAGCACGGCTGTATCCGTGGCGCAAATGGCGAGCGCGATCGGCTGTTAACCAAAAGGTTGGAGGTTCGAACCCACCCGGTGGTGGTGCGGTGCTTTTTTTTCTTTGGGCTGATAGCTTTGAAGATATGTTCTGATGGTGGTGAGAGTGGAGCAGGACTGTCTCCGTGGCGCAATTGGCTAGCGCGATCGGCTGTTAACCGAAAAGTTGGAGGTTTGAGCCCTCCCGGTAGTGGTGTGTTGCTTTTTTTTTGCGCTGATAGCTTTGAAGATATGTTCTGATGGTGGTGAGAGGTGGAGCAGGACTATCTGCTTGGCGCAATTGGCTAGCGCGATTGGCTGTTAACCGAAAGGTTGGAGTTTCGAGCCCACCCGGTGGTGGTGCGGCGCTTTTTTTTCTTTGGTCTGATAGCTTTGAAGATATGTTCTCATGGTGGTGAAAGAAGAGCACGACTGTCTTTGTGGCGCAATTGGCTAGCGCGATCGGCTGTTAACCGAAAGGTTTGAGTTTCGAGCCCACCCGGTGGTGGTGCGGCGCTTTTGTTTTCTTTGCGCTAATAGCTTTGAAGATATGTTGTGATGGTGGTGAGAGTGGAGCAGGACTGTCTCCGTGGCGCAATTGGCTAGCGCGCTCGGCTGTTAATCGATAGGTTAAAGGTTCGAGTCCACCCGGTGGAGGTGCGGCGCTTTTTTTACTTTAGGCTGATAGCTTTTAAGATATGTTCTGATGGTGATGAGAGTGGAGCATGACTGTCTTCGTGGCGCGATTGGCTTGCGCGATCAGCTGTTAACCGATATGTTGGAGGTTCGAGTCCACCCGGTGGTGGTGCGGTGCTTTTTTTTCTTTGGGCTGATAGCTTTGGAGATATGTTCTGATGGTGGTGAGAGTGGAGCAGGACTGTCTCCCTGGCGCAATTGGCTAGCGCGATCGGCTGTTAACCGAAAGGTTGGAGGTTCGAGCCCACCCGGTGGTGGTGCGGTGCTTTTTTTTTCTTTGCGCTAATAGCTTTGAAGATATGTTGTGATGGTGGTGAGAGTGGAGCAGGACTGTCTCCGTGGCGCAATTGGCTAGCGCGATCAGCTGTTAAACGAAAAGTTGGAGTTTCGAGCCCACGCGGTGGTGGTGCGGCACTTTTTTTCTTTTTGCTGATAGCTTTGAAGATATGTTCTGATGGTGGTGAGAGTGGACCAGGACTGTCATCGTGGCGCAATTGGCTAGCGCGATCGGCTGTTAACCGAAAGGTTAGAGTTTTGAGCCCTCCCGTGAGTCGTGTGTTTGTTTTTTCTTTGCTCTGATAGCTTTGAAGATATGTTCTGATGGTGGTGAAAGTGGGGCACGACTGTCTCCGCGGCGCAATTGGCTAGCGCGATCGGCTGTTAATCGAAAGGTTGGAGGTTCGAGCCCACCTGATGGTGGTGCGGCGTTTTTTTTTTCTTTGGGCTGATAGCTCTGAAGAAATGTTCTAACGGTGGTGAGAGTGGAGCACGGCTGTCACCTTGGCGCAAATGGCGAGCGCGATCGGCTGTTGACCAAAAGGTTGGAGGTTCGAGCCCACCCGGTGGTGGTGCGGCGCTTTTTTTTCTTTGGGCTGATAGCTTTGAAGATATGTTCTGATGGTGGTGAGAGTGGAGCAGGATTGTCTCCGTGGCGCAATTGGCTAGCGCGATCGGCTGTTAACCGAAAAGTTCGAGGTTAGAGCCCTCCCGGGAGTGGTGTGTTGCTTTTTTCTTTGCGCTGATAGCTTTGAAGATATGTTCTGATGGTGGTGAGAGTTGAGCAGGACTGTCTGCTTGGCGCAATTGGCTAGCGCGATCGGCTGTTAGCCGAAAGGTTGGAGTTTCGAGCCCACCCGGTGGTGGTGCGGCGCTTCTTTTTTGCGCTAATAGCTTTGAAGATATGTTGTGATGGTGGTGAGATTGGAGCAGGACTGTCTCCGTGGCGCAATTGGCTAGCGCGCTCGGCTGTTAATCGATAGGTTGGAGTTTCGAGCCCTCCCGGGAGTGGTGTGTTGCTTTTTTCTTTCCGCTGATAGCTTTGAAGATATGTTCTGATATTGGTGATAGTGAAGCACGACTGTCTCCGTGGCGCAATTGGCTAACGCGATCGGCTGTTAACCGAAAGGTTGGAGGTTCGAGCCCACGCGGTGGTGGTGCGGCGCTTTTTTTCTTTGGGCTGATAGCTTTGAAGTTATGTTCCGATGTTGGTGAGAGTGGAGCAGGACTGTCTCCGTGGCGCAATTGGCTAGCGCGATCTGCTGTTAACCAAAAAATTGGAGGTTCAAGCCCACCCGGTGGTGGTGCGGCGCTTTTTTTTCTTTCGGCTGATAGCTTTGAAGATATGTTCTGATGGCGGTGAGTGTGGAGCAGGACTGTCTCCGTGGCGCAATTGGCTTGCGTGATCGGCTGTTAACTGAAAGGTTGGAGGTTCGAGTCCACCCGGTGGTGGTGCGGCGCTTTTTTTTCTTTAGGCTGATAGCTTTTAAGATATGTCCTGATGGTGATGAGAGTGGAGCACGACTGTCTTCGTGGCGCGATTGGCTAGCGCGATCAGCTGTTAACCGATATGTTGGAGGTTCGAGTCCACCCGTTTGTGGTGCAGCGCTTTTTTTTCTTTAGGCTGATAGCTTTTAAGATATGTTCTGATGGTGGTCAGAGTGGAGCACGCCTGTCTCCGTGGCGCAATTGGCTAGCGCGATCGGGTGTTAACCGAAAAGTTGGAGGTTCGAGCCCACCCGGTGGTGGTGCGGCGCTTTTTTTTCTTTGGGCTGATAGCTTTGAAGATATGTTCTGATAGTGGTGAGAGTGGAGCAGGGCTGTCTCCGTGGCGCAATTGGCTAGCGCGATCGGCTGTTAACTGAAAGGTTGGAGGTGCGAGCTCACCCAGTGGTGGTGCGGCGCTTTTTTTTCTTTGGACTGATAGCTTTGAAGATATGTTCCAACGGTAATGAGAGTGGAGCAGGACTGTCTCCGTGGCGCAATTGGCTAGCGCGATCGGCTGTTAACCGAAAAGTTGGAGGTGCGAGCCCTCCCGGGAGTAGTGCGGCGCTTTTTTTCTTTGCGCTGATAGCTTTGAAGATATGTTCTGATGGTGGTGAGAGTGGAGCACGACTGTCTCCGTGGCGCAATTGGCTAGTGCGATCGGCTGTTAACCGAAAAGTTGGAGGTTCTAGCCCACCCGGTGGTGGTGCGGCGCTTTTTTTTGGGGCCGATAGCTTTGAAGATATGTTCTGATAGTGGTGAGAGTGAAGCACGACTGTCTTCGTGGCGCGATTGGCTAGCGCGATCAGCTGTTAACCGATATGTTGGAGGTTCGAGTCCAACCGGTTGTGGTACGGCGCTTTTTTTTAGGCTGATAGCCCCGCCGCGGTGGTCTAGTGGCTAAGGTACTCGGCTGCTGACCCGCAGGTCGCGGGTTCGATTCCCGGCTGCGGCGGCTGCATTTCCGATGGAGGCGGAAATGTTGTAGGCCCGTGTACTCAGATTTGGGTGCACGTTAAAGAACCCCAGGTGGTCAAAATTTCCGGAGCCCTCCACTACGGCGTCTCTCATAGTCAAATGGTGGTTTTGGGACGTTAAACCCCACAAATCAATCAATCAATCAATCAATTCTTTAGGCTGATAGCTTTCAAGATATGTTCTGATGGTGGTGAGAGTGGAGCACGACTGTCTCCGTGGCGCAATTGGCTAGCGCGATCGGCTGTTAACCGAAAAGTTGGAGGTTCTAGCCCACCCGGTGGTGGTGCGGCGCTTTTTTTCTTTGGGCTGATTGCTTTGAAGATATGTTCTAATGGTGGTGAGAGTGGAGGTGGACTGTCTCTGTGGCGCAATTGGCTTGCGCGATCGGCTGTTAACCGAAAGGTTGGAGTTTCAAGCGCTCCCGGGAGTGGTGTGTTGCTTTTTTCTTTGCGCTGCGAGCTTTGAAGATATGTTCTGATGGTGGTGAAAGTGGGGCATGACTGTCTCCGTGGCGCAATTTGCTAGCGCGATCGGCTGTTAACTGAAAGGTTGGAGGTTCGAGCCCACCCGGTGGTGGTGCGGCGCTTTTTTTTTGGGCTGATAGCTCTGAAGGAATGTTCTGACGGTGGTGAGAGTTGAGCACGACTGTCTCCGTGGCGCAATTGGCAAGCGCGGTCGGCTGTTAACCGAAAGGTTGGAGTTTCGAGCCCTCCCGGGAGTGGTGTGTTGCTTTTGTCTTTGCGCTGATAGCTTTGAAGATATGTTCTGATGGTGGTGAGAGTGGAGCACGACTGTCTTCGTGGCACGATTGGCTACCGCGATCAGCTGTTAACCGAAATGTTGGAGGTTCGAGCCCACCCGGTGGTGGTGCGGCGCTTTTTTTTTCTTTATGCTGATAGGTTTTAAGATATGTTCTGATGGTGGTGAGAGTGTAGCACGACTGTCTCCGTGGCGCAATTGGCTAGCACGATCGGCTGTTAACTTGAAGGTTGGAAGTTCGAGCCCTCCCGGGAGTGGTGTGTTGCTTTTCATTCTTTGGGCTGATAGCTTTGAAGATATGTTCTGATGGTGGTGAGAGTGGAGCACGACTGTCTTCGTGGCGCGATTGGCTACCGCGATCAGCTGTTAACCGAAAGGTTGGAGGTTCGAGCCCACCCGGTGGTGGTGCGGCGCTTTTTTTTCTTTGCGCTGCGAGCTTTGAAGATATGTTCTGATGGTGGTGAAAGTGGGGCACGACTGTCTCCGTGGCGCAAATGGCTAGCGCGATCGGCTGTTAACCGAAAAATTGAAGGTTCGAGCCCACCCGGTGGTGGTGCAGCGCTTTTTTTTCTTTGGGCTGATAGCTTTGAAGATATGTTCTGATGGTGGTGAGAGTGGAGCAGGACTGTTTCCGTGGCGCAATCGGCTAGCGCGATCGGCTGTTAATCGAAAGGTTGGAGGTTCGAGCCCACCCGGTGGTGGTGCGGCGCTTTTTTTTTCTTTTCGCTAATAGCTTTGAAGATATGTTGTGATGGTGGTGAAAGTAGAGCATGACTGTCTCCGTGGCGCAATTGGCTAGCGCGATCGGCTGTTAACTGAAAAGTTGAAGGTTCGAGCCCACCCAGTGTTGGTGCGGCGATTTTTTTTATTGGGCTCATAGCTTTGAAGATATGTTCTGATGGTGGTGAGAGTGGAGCAGGACTGTCTCCGTGGCGCAATTGGCTAGCGCGATCGGCTGTTAACCGAAAAGTTGGAGTTTCGAGCCCACGCGGTGGTGGTGCGGCGCTTTTTTTCTTTGGGCTGATAGCTTTGAAATTATGTTCTGATGGTGGTGAGAGTGGAGCAGGACTGTCTCCTTGGCGCAATTGGCTAGCGTGATGGGCTGTTAACCGAAAGTTTGGAGTTTCGAGCCCACCCGGTGGTGGTGCGGAGCTTTTTTTCTTTGAGCTGATAGCTTTGAAGATATGTTCTGATGGTGGTGAGAGTGGAGCAGGACTGTCACCGTGGCGCAATTGGCTAGCGCGATCGGCTGTTAACCGAAAGGTTAGAGTTTCGAGCCCTCCCGGGAGTGGTGTGTTGCTTTTTTCGTTGCTTTGATAGCTTTGAAGATATGTTCTGATGGTGTTGAAAGTGGGGCGCGACTGTCTCCGCGGCGCAATTGTCTAGCGCGATCAGCTGTTAACCGAAAGGTTGGAGGTTCGAGCCCACCCGATGGTGGTGCGGCGTTTTTTTTCTTTGGGCTGATAGCTCTGAAGAAATGTTTTGACGGTGGTGAGAGTGGAGCACGGCTGTATCCGTGGCGCAAATGGCGAGCGCGATCGGCTGTTAACCAAAAGGTTGGAGGTTCGAACCCACCCGGTGGTGGTGCGGTGCTTTTTTTTCTTTGGGCTGATAGCTTTGAAGATATGTTCTGATGGTGGTGAGAGTGGAGCAGGACTGTCTCCGTGGCGCAATTGGCTAGCGCGATCGGCTGTTAACCGAAAAGTTGGAGGTTTGAGCCCTCCCGGTAATGGTGTGTTGCTTTTGTTTGCGCTGATAGCTTTGAAGATATGTTCTGATGGTGGTGAGAGGTGGAGCAGGACTATCTGCTTGGCACAATTGGCTAGCGCGATTGGCTGTTAACCGAAAGGTTGGAGTTTCGAGCCCACCCGGTGGTGGTGCGGGGCTTTTTTTTCTTTGGTCTGATAGCTTTGAAGATATGTTCTCATGGTGGTGAATGTAGAGCACGACTGTCTTTGTGGCGCAATTGGCTAGCGCGATCGGCTGTTAACCGAAAGGTTTGAGTTTCGAGCCCACCCGGTGGTGGTGCGGCGCTTTTGTTTTCTTTGCGCTAATAGCTTTGAAGATATGTTGTGATGGTGGTGAGAGTGGAGCAGGACTGTCTCCGTGGCGCAATTGGCTAGCGCGCTCGGCTGTTAATCGATAGGTTAAAGGTTCGAGTCCACCAGGTGGAGGTGCGGCGCTTTTTTTACTTTAGGCTGATAGCTTTTAAGATATGTTCTGATGGTGATGCGAGTGGAGCATGACTGTCTTCGTGGCGCGATTGGCTTGCGCGATCAGCTGTTAACCGATATGTTGGAGGTTCGAGTCCACCCGGTGGTGGTGCGGCGCTTTTTTTTCTTTGGGCTGATAGCTTTGGAGATATGTTCTGATGGTGGTGAGAGTGGAGCAGGACTGTCTCCCTGGCGCAATTGGCTAGCGCGATCGGCTGTTAACCGAAAGGTTGAAGGTTCGAGCCCACACGGTGGTGGTGCGGCGCTTTTTTTCTTTGCGCTAATAGCTTTGAAGATATGTTGTGATGGTGATGAGAGTGGAGCATGACTGTCTCCGTGGCGCAATTATCTAGCGCGATCGGCTGTTAACCGAAAAGTTGAAGGTTCGAGCCCACCCAGTGGTGGTGCTGCGATTTTTTTTCTTTGGGCTGATAGCTTTGAAGATATGTTCTGATGGTGGTGAGAGTGGAGCAGGACTGTCTCCGTGGCGCAATTGGCTAGCGCGATCGGCTGTTAAACGAAAAGTTGGAGTTTCGAGCCCACGCGGTGGTGGTGCGGCACTTTTTTTTCTTTGGGCTGATAGCTTTGGAATTATGTTCTCTGATGGTGGTGAGAGTGGAGCAGGACTGTCTTGTTGGCGCAATTGGCTAGAGCGATCGGCTGTTAACCGAAAGGTTGGAGTTTCGAGCCCACCCGGTGGTGGTGCGGAGCTTTTTTTCCTTTTTGCTGATAGCTTTGAAGATATGTTCTGATGGTGGTGAGAGTGAAGCAGGACTGTCACCGTGGCGCAATTGGCTAGCGCGATCGGCTGTTAACCGAAAGTTTAGAGTTTCGAGCCCTCCCGGGAGTGGTGTGTTGCTTTTTTCTTTCCTCTGATAGCTTTGAAGATATGTTCTGATGGTGGTGAAAGTGGGGCACGACTGTCTCCGCGGCGCAATTGGCTAGCGCGATCGGCTGCTAACCGAAAGGTTGGAGGTTCGAGCCCACCCGATGGTGGTGCGGCGTTTTTTTCTTTGGGCTGATAGCTCTGAAGAAATGTTCTGACGGTGGTGAGAGTGGAGCACGGCTGTCACCTTGGCGCAAATGGCGAGCGCGATCGGCTGTTAACCAAAAGGTTGGAGGTTCGAGCCACCCGGTGGTGGTGCGGCGCTTTTTTTTCTTTGGGCTGATAGCTTTGAAGATATGTTCTGATGGTGGTGAGAGTGGAGCAGGATTGTCTCCGTGGCGCAATTGGCTAGCGCGATGGGCTGTTAACCGAAAAGTTCGAGGTTAGAGCCCTCCCGGGAGTGGTGCGGCGCTTCTTTTTTGCGCTAATAGCTTTGAAGATATGTTGTGATGGTGGTGAGATTGGAGCAGGACTGTCTCCGTGGCGCAATTGGCTAGCGCGCTCGGCTGTTAATCGATAGGTTGGAGTTTCAAGCCCTCCCGGGAGTGGTGTGTTGCTTTTTTCTTTCCGCTGATAGCTTTGAAGATATGTTCTGATGTTGGTGATAGTGAAGCACGACTGTCTCCGTGGCGCAATTGGCTAACGCGATCGCCTGTTAACCGAAAGGTTGGAGGTTCGAGCCCACGCGGGGGTGGTGCGGCGCTTTTTTTCTTTGGGCTGATAGCTTTGAAGTTATGTTCCGATGTTGGTGAGAGTTGAGCAGGACTGTCTCCGTGGCGCAATTGGCTAGCGCGATCTGCTGTTAACCAAAAAATTGGAGGTTCAAGCCCACCCGGTGGTGGTGCGGCGCTTTTTTTTCTTTCGACTGATAGCTTTGAAGATATGTTCTGATGGCGGTGAGTGTGGAGCAGGACTGTCTCCGTGGCGCAATTGGCTTGCGTGATCGGCTGTTAACTGAAAGGTTGGAGGTTCGAGTCCACCCGGTGGTGGTGCGGCGCTTTTTTTTCTTTAGGCTGATAGCTTTTAAGATATGTCCTGATGGTGATGAGAGTGGAGCACGACTGTCTTCGTGGCGCGATTGGCTAGCGCGATCAGCTGTTAACCGATATGTTGGAGGTTCGAGTCCACCCGTTTGTGGTGCAGCGCTTTTTTTTCTTTAGGCTGATAGCTTTTAAGATATGTTCTGATGGTGGTCAGAGTGGAGTACGCCTGTCTCCGTGGCGCAATTGGCTAGCGCGATCGGGTGTTAACCGAAAAGTTGGAGGTTCGAGCCCACCCGGTGGTGGTGCGGCGCTTTTTTTTCTTTGGGCTGATAGCTTTGAAGATATGTTCTGATAGTGGTGAGAGTGGAGCAGGGCTGTCTCCGTGGCGCAATTGGCTAGCGCGATCGGCTGTTAACTGAAAGGTTGGAGGTGCGAGCTCACCCAGTGGTGGTGCGGCGCTTTTTTTTCTTTGGACTGATAGCTTTGAAGATATGTTCTGATGGTGGTGAGAGTGGAGCAGGACTGTTTCCGTGGCGCAATCGGCTAGCGCTATCGGCTGTTAATCGAAAGGTTGGAGGTTCGAGCCCACCCGGTGGTGGTGCGGCGCTTTTTTTTTCTTTTCGCTAATAGCTTTGAAGATATGTTGTGATGGTGGTGAAAATAGAGCATGACTGTCTCCGTGGCGCAATTGGCTAGCGCGATCGGCTGTTAACCGAAAAGTTGAAGGTTCGAGCCCACCCAGTGATGGTGCGGCGATTTTTTTTATTGGGCTCATAGCTTTGAAGATATGTTCTGATGGTGGTGAGAGTGGAGCAGGACTGTCTCCGTGGCGCAATTGGCTAGCGCGATCGGCTGTTAACCGAAAAGTTGGAGTTTCGAGCCCACGCGGTGGTGGTGCGGCGCTTTTTTTCTTTGGGCTGATAGCTTTGAAATTATGTTCTGATGGTGGTGAGAGTGGAGCAGGACTGTCTCCTTGGCGCAATTGGCTAGCGTGATGGGCTGTTAACCGAAAGTTTGGAGTTTCGAGCCCACCCGGTGGTGGTGCGGAGCTTTTTTTCTTTGAGCTGATAGCTTTGAAGATATGTTCTGATGGTGGTGAGAGTGGAGCAGGACTTTCACCGTGGCGCAATTGGCTAGCGCGATCGGCTGTTAACCGAAAGGTTAGAGTTTCGAGCCCTCCCGGGAGTGGTGTGTTGCTTTTTTCGTTGCTTTGATAGCTTTGAAGATATGTTCTGATGGTGTTGAAAGTGGGGCGCGACTGTCTCCGCGGCGCAATTGTCTAGCGCGATCAGCTGTTAACCGAAAGGTTGGAGGTTTGAGCCCACCCGATGGTGGTGCGGCGTTTTTTTTCTTTGGGCTGATAGCTCTGAAGAAATGTTCTGACGGTGGTGAGAGTGGAGCACGGCTGTATCCGTGGCGCAAATGGCGAGCGCGATCGGCTGTTAACCAAAAGGTTGGAGGTTCGAACCCACCCGGTGGTGGTGCGGTGCTTTTTTTTCTTTGGGCTGATAGCTTTGAAGATATGTTCTGATGGTGGTGAGAGTGGAGCAGAACTGTCTCCGTGGCGCAATTGGCTAGCGCGATCGGCTGTTAACCGAAAAGTTGCAGGTTTGAGCCCTCCCGGTAATGGTGTGTTGCTTTTTTTTGCGCTGATAGCTTTGAAGATATGTTCTGATGGTAGTGAGAGGTGGAGCAGGACTATCTGCTTGGCGCAATTGGCTAGCGCGATTGGCTGTTAACCGAAAGGTTGGAGTTTCGAGCCCACCGGGTGGTGGTGCGGCGCTTTTTTTTCTTTGGTCTGATAGCTTTGAAGATATGTTCTCATGGTGGTGAAAGTAGAGCACGACTGTCTTTGTGGCGCAATTGGCTAGCGCGATCGGCTGTTAACCGAAAGGTTTGAGTTTCGAGCCCACCCGGTGGTGGTGCGGCGCTTTTGTTTTCTTTGCGCTAATAGCTTTGAAGATATGTTGTGATGGTGGTGAGAGTGGAGCAGGACTGTCTCCGTGGCGCAATTGGCTAGCGCGCTCGGCTGTTAATCGATAGGTTAAAGGTTCGAGTCCACCCGGTTGAGGTGCGGCGCTTTTTTTACTTTAGGCTGATAGCTTTTAAGATATGTTCTGATGGTGATGCGAGTGGAGCATGACTGTCTTCGTGGCGCGATTGGCTTGCGCGATCAGCTGTTAACCGATATGTTGGAGGTTCGAGTCCACCCGGTGGTGGTGCGGCGCTTTTTTTTCTTTGGGCTGATAGCTTTGGAGATATGTTCTGATGGTGGTGAGAGTGGAGCAGGACTGTCTCCCTGGCGCAATTGGCTAGCGCGATCGGCTGTTAACCGAAAGGTTGAAGGTTCGAGCCCACACGGTGGTGGTGCGGCGCTTTTTTTCTTTGCGCTAATAGCTTTGAAGATATGTTGTGATGGTGGTGAGAGTGGAGCATGACTGTCTCCGTGGCGCAATTGGCTAGCGCGATCGGCTGTTAACCGAAAAGTTGAAGGTTCGAGCCCACCCAGTGGTGGTGCTGCGATTTTTTTCTTTGGGCTGACAGCTTTGAAGATATGTTCTGATGGTGGTGAGAGTGGAGCAGGACTGTCTCCGTGGCGCAATTGGCTAGCGCGATCGGCTGTTAAACGAAAAGTTGGAGTTTCGAGCCCACGCGGTGGTGGTGCGGCACTTTTTTTTTTGGGCTGATAGCTTTGGAATTATGTTCTGATGGTGGTGAGAGTGGAGCAGGACTGTCTTGTTGGCGCAATTGGCTAGAGCGATCGGCTGTTAACCGAAAGGTTGGAGTTTCGAGCCCACCCGGTGGTGGTGCGGAGCTTTTTTTCCTTTTTGCTGATAGCTTTGAAGATATGTTCTGATGGTGGTGAGAGTGAAGCAGGACAGTCACCGTGGCGCAATTGGCTAGCGCGATCGGCTTTTAACCGAAAGTTTAGAGTTTCGAGCCCTCCCGGGAGTGGTGTGTTGCTTTTTTCTTTCCTCTGATAGCTTTGAAGATATGTTCTGATGGTGGTGAAAGTGGGGCACGACTGTCTCCGCGGCGCAATTGGCTAGCGCGATCGGCTGTTAACCGAAAGGTTGGAGGTTCGAGCCCACCCGATGGTGGTGCGGCGTTTTTTTTCTTTGGGCTGATAGCTCTGAAGAAATGTTCTGACGGTGGTGAGAGTGGAGCACGGCTGTCACCTTGGCGCAAATGGCGAGCGCGATAGGCTGTTAACCAAAAGGTTGGAGGTTCGAGCCACCCGGGGGTGGTGCGGCGCTTTTTTTTCTTTGGGCTGATAGCTTTGAAGATATGTTCTGATGGTGGTGAGAGTGGAGCAGGATTGTCTCCGTGGCGCAATTGGCTAGCGCGATGGGCTGTTAACCGAAAAGTTCGAGGTTAGAGCCCTCCCGGGAGTGGTGTGTTGCTTTTTTCTTTGCGCTGATAGCTTTGAAGATATGTTCTGATGGTGGTGAGAGTGGAGCAGGACTGTCTGCTTGGCGCAATTGGCTAGCGCGATCGGCTGTTAACCGAAAGGTTGGAGTTTCGAGCCCACCCGGTGGTGGTGCGGCGCTTCTTTTTTGCGCTAATAGCTTTGAAGATATGTTGTGATGGTGGTGAGATTGGAGCAGGACTGTCTCCGTGGCGCAATTGGCTAGCGCGCTCGGCTGTTTATCAATAGGTTGGAGTTTCGAGCCCTCCCGGGAGTGGTGCGTTGCTTTTTTCTTTCCGCTGATAGCTTTGAAGATATGTTCTGATGTTGGTGATAGTGAAGCACGACTGTCTCCGTGGCGCAATTGGCTAACGCGATCGGCTGTTAACCGAAAGGTTGGAGGTTCGAGCCCACGCGGTGGTGGTGCGGCGCTTTTTTTCTTTGGGCTGATAGCTTTGAAGTTATGTTCCGATGTTGGTGAGAGTGGAGCAGGACTGTCTCCGTGGCGCAATTGGCTAGCGCGATCGGCTGTTAACCAAAAAATTGGAGGTTCAAGCCCACCCGGTGGTGGTGCGGCGCTTTTTTTTCTTTCGGCTGATAGCTTTGAAGATATGTTCTGATGGGGGTGAGTATGGAGCAGGACTGTCTCCGTGGCGCAATTGGCTTGCGTGATCGGCTGTTAACGGAAAGGTTGGAGGTTCGAGTTCACCCGGTGGTGGTGCGGCGCTTTTTTTTCTTTGCCTGATAGCTTTGAAGATATGTTCTGATGGGGGTGAGAGTGGAGTAGGACTGTCTCCGTGGCGCAATTGGCTAGCGCGATCGGCTGTTAACCGAAACGTTGGAGTTTCGAGCCCACCCGGTGGTGGTGCGGCGCATTTTTTTCTTTGGGCTGATTGCTTTGAATATATGTTCTGATGGTGGTGATAGTGGAGCAGGACTCTCTTTGTGGCGCAATTGGCTAGCGCGATCAGCTGTTAACCGATATGTTGGAGGTTCGGGTCCAACCGGTTGTGTTACGGCGCTTTTTTTTAGGCTTATAGCTTTTAAGATATGTTCTGATGGTGGTCAGAGTGGAGCACGCCTGTCTCCGTGGCGCAATTGGCTAGCGCGATCGGGTGTTAACCGAAAAGTTGGAAGTTCGAGCCCACCCGGTGGTGGTGCGGCGCTTTTTTTTCTTTGGGCTGATAGCTTTGAAGATATGTTCTGATAGTGGTGAGAGTGGAGCAGGGCTGTCTCCGTGGCGCAATTGGCTAGCGCGATCGGCCCTTAACTGAAAGGTTGGAGGTGCGAGCTCACCCAGTGGTGGTGCGGCGCTTTTTTTTCTTTGGACTGATAGCTTTGAAGATATGTTCCGATGGTAATGAGAGTGGAGCAGGACTGTCTCCGTGGCGCAATTGGCTAGCGCGATCGGCTGTTAACCGAAAAGTTGGAGGTGCGAGCCCTCCCGGGAGTAGTGCGGCGCTTTTTTTCTTTGCGCTGATAGCTTTGAAGATATGTTCTGATGGTGATGAGAGTGGAGCACGACTGTCTTCGTGGCGCGATTGGCTAGCGCGATCAGCTTATAACCGATATGTTGGAGGTTCGAGTCCACCCGGTTGTGGTACGGCGCTTTTTTTTTCTTTAGGCTGATAGCTTTCAAGATATGTTCTGATGGTGGTGAGAGTGGAGCACGACTGTCTCCGTGGCGCAATTGGCTAGTGCGATCGGCTGTTAACCGAAAAGTTGGAGGTTCTAGCCCACCCGGTGGTGGTGCGGCGCTTTTTTTGGGGCCGATAGCTTTGAAGATATGTTCTGATAGTGGTGAGAGTGGAGCACGACTGTCTTCGTGGCGCGATTGGCTAGCGCGATCAGCTGTTAACCGATATGTTGGAGGTTCGGGTCCAACCGGTTGTGTTACGGCGCTTTTTTTTAGGCTGATAGCCCCGCCGCGGTGGTCTAGTGGCTAAGGTACTCGGCTGCTGACCCGCAGGTGGCGGGTTCGATTCCCGGCTGCGGCGGCTGCATTTCCGATGGAGGCGGAAATGTTGTAGGCCCGTGTACTCAGATTTGGGTGCACGTTAAAGAACCCCAGGTGGTCAAAATTTCCGGAGCCCTCCACTACGGCATCTCTCATAGTCAAATGGTGGTTTTGGGACGTTAAACCCCACAAATCAATCAATCAATCAATTCTTCAGGCTGATAGCTTTCAAGATATGTTCTAATGGTGGTGAGAGTGGAGGTGGACTGTCTCTGTGGCGCAATTGGCTTGCGCGATCGGCTGTTAACCGAAAGGTTGGAGTTTCAAGCGCTCCCGGGAGTGGTGTGTTGCTTTTTTCTTTGCGCTGCGAGCTTTGAAGATATGTTCTGATGGTGGTGAAAGTGGGGCATGACTGTCTCCGTGGCGCAATTTGCTAGCGCGATCGGCTGTTAACTGAAAGGTTGGAGGTTCGAGCCCACCCGGTGGTGGTGCGGCGCTTTTTTTTGGGCTGATAGCTCTGAAGGAATGTTCTGACGGTGGTGAGAGTTGAGCACGACTGTCTCCGTGGCGCAATTGGCTAGCGCGATCGGCTGTTAACCGAAAGGTTGGAGTTTCGAGCCCTCCCGGGAGTGGTGTGTTGCTTTTGTCTTTGCGCTGATAGCTTTGAAGATATGTTCTGATGGTGGTGAGAGTGGAGCACGACTGTCTTCGTGGCACGATTGGCTACCGCGATCAGCTGTTAACCGAAATGTTGGAGGTTCGAGCCCACCCGGTGGTGGTGCGGCGCTTTTTTTTCTTTATGCTGATAGGTTTTAAGATATGTTCTGATGGTGGTGAGAGTGGAGCACGACTGTCTCCGTGGCGCAATTGGCTAGCACGATCGGCTGTTAACTTGAAGGTTGGAAGTTCGAGCCCTCCCGGGAGTGGTGTGTTGCTTTTCATTCTTTGGGCTGATAGCTTTGAAGATATGTTCTGATGGTGGTGAGAGGGGAGCACGACTGTCTTCGTGGCGCGATTGGCTACCGCGATCAGCTGTTAACCGAAAAGTTGGAGGGAAGGTTCGAGCCCACCCGGTGGTGGTGCGGCGCTTTTTTTTCTTTGCGCTGCGAGCTTTGAAGATATGTTCTGATGGTGGTGAAAGTGGGGCACGACTGTCTCCGTGGCGCAAATGGCTAGCGCGATCGGCTGTTAACCGAAAAAGTGAAGGTTCGAGCCCACCCGGTGGTGGTGCGGCGCTTTTTTTTCTTTGGACTGATAGCTTTGTAGATATGTTCTGATGGTGGTGAGAGTGGAGCAGGACTGTTTCCGTGGCGCAATCGGCTAGCGCGATCGGCTGTTAACCGAAAGGTTGGAGGTTCGAGCCCACCCGGTGGTGGTGCGGCGCTTTTTTTTCTTTGCGCTAATAGCTTTGAAGATATGTTGTGATGGTGGTGAGAGTAGAGCATGACTGTCTCCGTGGCGCAATTGGCTAGCGCGATCGGCTGTTAACCGAAAAGTTGAAGGTTCGAGCCCACCCAGTGTTGGTGCGGCGATTTTTTTCATTGGGCTGATAGCTTTGAAGATATGTTCTGATGGTGGTGAGAGTGGAGCAGGACTGTCTCCGTGGCGCAATTGGCTAGCGCGATCGGCTGTTAACCGAAAAGTTGGAGTTTCGAGCCCTCCCGGGAGTGGTGTGTTGCTTTTTTCTTTGCTTTGATAGCTTTGAAGATATGTTCTGATGGTGTTGAAAGTGGGGCGCGACTGTCTCCGCGGCGCAATTGTGTAGCGCGATCAGCTGTTAACCGAATGGTTGGAGGTTCGAGCCCACCCGATGGTGGTGCGGCGTTTTTTTTCTTTGGGCTGATAGCTCTGAAGAAATGTTCTGACGGTGGTGAGAGTGGAGCACGGCTGTATCCGTGGCGCAAATGGCGAGCGCGATCGGCTGATATCCAAAAGTTTGGAGGTTCGAACCCACCCGGTGGTGGTGCGGTGCTTTTTTTTCTTTGGGCTGATAGCTTTGAAGATATGTTCTGATGGTGGTGAGAGTGGAGCAGGACTGTCTCCGTGGCGCAATTGGCTAGCGCGATCGGCTGTTAACCGAAAAGTTGGAGGTTTGAGCCCTCCCGGTAGTGGTGTGTTGCTTTTTTTTGCGCTGATAGCTTTGAAGATATGTTCTGATGGTGGTGAGAGGTGGAGCAGGACTATCTGCTTGGCGCAATTGGCTAGCGCGATTGGCTGTTAACCGAAAGGTTGGAGTTTCGAGCCCACCCGGTGGTGGTGCGGCGCTTTTTTTTCTTTGGTCTGATAGCTTTGAAGATATGTTCTCATGGTGGTGAAAGTAGAGCACGACTGTCTTTGTGGCGCAATTGGCTAGCGCGATCGGCTGTTAACCGAAAGGTTTGAGTTTCGAGCCCACCCGGTGGTGGTGCGGCGCTTTTGTTTTCTTTGCGCTAATAGCTTTGAAGATATGTTGTGATGGTGGTGAGAGTGGAGCAGGACTGTCTCCGTGGCGCAATTGGCTAGCGCGCTCGGCTGTTAATCGATAGGTTAAAGGTTCGAGTCCACCCGGTGGAGGTGCGGCGCTTTTTTTACTTTAGGCTGATAGCTTTTATGATATGTTCTGATGGTGATGAGAGTGGAGCATGACTGTCTTCGTGGCGCGATTGGCTTGCGCGATCAGCTGTTAACCGATATGTTGGAGGTTCGAGCCCACCCAGTGGTGGTGCTGCGATTTTTTTTCTTTGGGCTGATAGCTTTGAAGATATGTTCTGATGGTGGTGAGAGTGGAGCAGGACTGTCTCCGTGGCGCAGTTGGCTAGCGCGATCGGCTGTTAACCGAAAAGTTGGAGTTTCGAGCCCACGCGGTGGTGGTGCGGCACTTTTTTTCTTTGGGCTGATAGCTTTGGAATTATGTTCTGATGGTGGTGAGAGTGGAGCAGGACTGTCTTGTTGGCGCAATTGGCTAGAGCGATCGGCTGTTAACCGAAAGGTTGGAGTTTCGAGCCCACCCGGTGGTGGTGCGGAGCTTTTTTTCTTTTTGCTGATAGCTTTGAAGATATGTTCTGATGGTGGTGAGAGTGGAGCAGGACTGTCACCGTGGCGCAATTGGCTAGCGCGATCGGCTGTTAACCGAAAGTTTAGAGTTTCGAGCCCTCCCGGGAGTGGTGTGTTGCTTTTGTCTTTGCACTGATAGCTTTGAAGATATGTTCTGATGGTGGTGAGAGTGGAGCACGACTGTCTTCGTGGCACGATTGGCCACCGCGATCAGCTGTTAACCGAAATGTTGGAGGTTCGAGCCCACCCGGTGGTGGTGCGGCGCTTTTTTTTCTTTATGCTGATAGGTTTTAAGATATGTTCTGATGGTGGTGAGAGTAGAGCACGACTGTCTCCGTGGCGCAATTGGCTAGCACGATCGGCTGTTAACTTGAAGGTTGGAAGTTCGAGCCCTCCCGGGAGTGGTGTGTTGCTTGTCATTCTTTGGGCTGATAGCTTTGAAGATATGTTCTGATGTTGGTGAGAGGGGAGCACGACTGTCTTCGTGGCGCGATTGGCTACCGCGATCAGCTGTTAACCGAAAAGTTGGAGGTTCGAGCCCACCCGGTGGTGGTGCGGCGCTTTTTTTCTTTGCGCTGCGAGCTTTGAAGATATGTTCTGATGGTTGTGAAAGTGGGGCACGACTGTCTCCGTGGCGCAAATGGCTAACGCGATCGGCTGTTAACCGAAAAATTGAAGGTTCGAGCCCACCCGGTGGTGGTGCGGCGCTTTTTTTTCTTTGGGCTGATAGCTTTGAAGATATGTTCTGATGGTGGTGAGAGTGGAGCAGGACTGTTTCCGTGGCGCAATCGGCTAGCGCGATCGGCTGTTAACCGAAAGGTTGGAGGTTCGAGCCCACCCGGTGGTGGTGCGGCGCTTTTTTTTCTTTGCGCTAATAGCTTTGAAGATATGTTGTGATGGAGGTGAGAGTAGAGCATGACTGTCTCCGTGGCGCATTTGGCTAGCGCGATCGGCTGTTAACCGAAAAGTTGAAGGTTCGAGCCCACCCAGTGTTGGTGCGGCGATTTTTTTTATTGGGCTGATAGCTTTGAAGATATGTTCTGATGGTGGTGAGAGTGGAGCAGGACTGTCTCCGTGGCGCAATTGGCTAGCGCGATCGGCTGTTAACCGAAAAGTTGGAGTTTCGAGCCCTCCCGGGAGTGGTGTGTTGCTTTTTTCTTTGCTTTGATAGCTTTGAAGATATGTTCTGATGGTGTTGAAAGTGGGGCGCGACTGTCTCCGCGGCGCGATTGTCTAGCGCGATCAGCTGTTAACCGAAAGGTTGGAGGTTCGAGCCCACCCGATGGTGGTGCGGCGTTTTTTTTCTTTGGGCTGATAGCTCTGAAGAAATGTTCTGACGGTGGTGAGAGTGGAGCACGGCTTTATCCGTGGCGCAAATGGCGAGCGCGATCGGCTGTTAACCAAAAGGTTGGAGGTACGAACCCACCCGGTGGTGGTGCGGCGCTTTTTTTCTTTGGGCTGATAGCTTTGAAGTTATGTTCCGATGTTGGTGAGAGTGGAGCAGGACTGTCTCCGTGGCGCAATTGGCTAGCGCGATCGGCTGTTAACCAAAAAATTGGAGGTTCAAGCCCACCCGGTGGTGGTGCGGCGCTTTTTTTTCTTTCGGCTGATAGCTTTGAAGATATGTTCTGATGGGGGTGAGTATGGAGCAGGACTGTCTCCGTGGCGCAATTGGCTTGCGTGATCGGCTGTTAACGGAAAGGTTGGAGGTTCGAGTTCACCCGGTGGTGGTGCGGCGCTTTTTTTTCTTTGCCTGATAGCTTTGAAGATATGTTCTGATGGGGGTGAGAGTGGAGTAGGACTGTCTCCGTGGCGCAATTGGCTAGCGCGATCGGCTGTTAACCGAAACGTTGGAGTTTCGAGCCCACCCGGTGGTGGTGCGGCGCATTTTTTTCTTTGGGCTGATTGCTTTGAATATATGTTCTGATGGTGGTGATAGTGGAGCAGGACTCTCTTTGTGGCGCAATTGGCTAGCGCGATCAGCTGTTAACCGATATGTTGGAGGTTCGGGTCCAACCGGTTGTGTTACGGCGCTTTTTTTTAGGCTTATAGCTTTTAAGATATGTTCTGATGGTGGTCAGAGTGGAGCACGCCTGTCTCCGTGGCGCAATTGGCTAGCGCGATCGGGTGTTAACCGAAAAGTTGGAAGTTCGAGCCCACCCGGTGGTGGTGCGGCGCTTTTTTTTCTTTGGGCTGATAGCTTTGAAGATATGTTCTGATAGTGGTGAGAGTGGAGCAGGGCTGTCTCCGTGGCGCAATTGGCTAGCGCGATCGGCCCTTAACTGAAAGGTTGGAGGTGCGAGCTCACCCAGTGGTGGTGCGGCGCTTTTTTTTCTTTGGACTGATAGCTTTGAAGATATGTTCCGATGGTAATGAGAGTGGAGCAGGACTGTCTCCGTGGCGCAATTGGCTAGCGCGATCGGCTGTTAACCGAAAAGTTGGAGGTGCGAGCCCTCCGGGAGTAGTGCGGCGCTTTTTTTCTTTGCGCTGATAGCTTTGAAGATATGTTCTGATGGTGATGAGAGTGGAGCACGACTGTCTTCGTGGCGCGATTGGCTAGCGCGATCAGCTTATAACCGATATGTTGGAGGTTCGAGTCCACCCGGTTGTGGTACGGCGCTTTTTTTTTCTTTAGGCTGATAGCTTTCAAGATATGTTCTGATGGTGGTGAGAGTGGAGCACGACTGTCTCCGTGGCGCAATTGGCTAGTGCGATCGGCTGTTAACCGAAAAGTTGGAGGTTCTAGCCCACCCGGTGGTGGTGCGGCGCTTTTTTTGGGGCCGATAGCTTTGAAGATATGTTCTGATAGTGGTGAGAGTGGAGCACGACTGTCTTCGTGGCGCGATTGGCTAGCGCGATCAGCTGTTAACCGATATGTTGGAGGTTCGGGTCCAACCGGTTGTGTTACGGCGCTTTTTTTTTAGGCTGATAGCCCCGCCGCGGTGGTCTAGTGGCTAAGGTACTCGGCTGCTGACCCGCAGGTGGCGGGTTCGATTCCCGGCTGCGGCGGCTGCATTTCCGATGGAGGCGGAAATGTTGTAGGCCCGTGTACTCAGATTTGGGTGCACGTTAAAGAACCCCAGGTGGTCAAAATTTCCGGAGCCCTCCACTACGGCATCTCTCATAGTCAAATGGTGGTTTTGGGACGTTAAACCCCACAAATCAATCAATCAATCAATTCTTCAGGCTGATAGCTTTCAAGATATGTTCTAATGGTGGTGAGAGTGGAGGTGGACTGTCTCTGTGGCGCAATTGGCTTGCGCGATCGGCTGTTAACCGAAAGGTTGGAGTTTCAAGCGCTCCCGGGAGTGGTGTGTTGCTTTTTTCTTTGCGCTGCGAGCTTTGAAGATATGTTCTGATGGTGGTGAGAGGGGAGCACGACTGTCTTCGTGGCGCGATTGGCTACCGCGATCAGCTGTTAACCGAAAAGTTGGAGGTTCGAGCCCACCCGGTGGTGGTGCGGCGCTTTTTTTTCTTTGCGCTGCGAGCTTTGAAGATATGTTCTGATGGTGGTGAAAGTGGGGCACGACTGTCTCCGTGGCGCAAATGGCTAGCGCGATCGGCTGTTAACCGAAAAAGTGAAGGTTCGAGCCCACCCGGTGGTGGTGCGGCGCTTTTTTTCTTTGGACTGATAGCTTTGTAGATATGTTCTGATGGTGGTGAGAGTGGAGCAGGACTGTTTCCGTGGCGCAATCGGCTAGCGCGATCGGCTGTTAACCGAAAGGTTGGAGGTTCGAGCCCACCCGGTGGTGGTGCGGCGCTTTTTTTTCTTTGCGCTAATAGCTTTGAAGATATGTTGTGATGGTGGTGAGAGTAGAGCATGACTGTCTCCGTGGCGCAATTGGCTAGCGCGATCGGCTGTTAACCGAAAAGTTGAAGGTTCGAGCCCACCCAGTGTTGGTGCGGCGATTTTTTTCATTGGGCTGATAGCTTTGAAGATATGTTCTGATGGTGGTGAGAGTGGAGCAGGACTGTCTCCGTGGCGCAATTGGCTAGCGCGATCGGCTGTTAACCGAAAAGTTGGAGTTTCGAGCCCTCCCGGGAGTGGTGTGTTGCTTTTTTCTTTGCTTTGATAGCTTTGAAGATATGTTCTGATGGTGTTGAAAGTGGGGCGCGACTGTCTCCGCGGCGCAATTGTGTAGCGCGATCAGCTGTTAACCGAATGGTTGGAGGTTCGAGCCCACCCGATGGTGGTGCGGCGTTTTTTTTCTTTGGGCTGATAGCTCTGAAGAAATGTTCTGACGGTGGTGAGAGTGGAGCACGGCTGTATCCGTGGCGCAAATGGCGAGCGCGATCGGCTGATATCCAAAAGTTTGGAGGTTCGAACCCACCCGGTGGTGGTGCGGTGCTTTTTTTTCTTTGGGCTGATAGCTTTGAAGATATGTTCTGATGGTGGTGAGAGTGGAGCAGGACTGTCTCCGTGGCGCAATTGGCTAGCGCGATCGGCTGTTAACCGAAAAGTTGGAGGTTTGAGCCCTCCCGGTAGTGGTGTGTTGCTTTTTTTTGCGCTGATAGCTTTGAAGATATGTTCTGATGGTGGTGAGAGGTGGAGCAGGACTATCTGCTTGGCGCAATTGGCTAGCGCGATTGGCTGTTAACCGAAAGGTTGGAGTTTCGAGCCCACCCGGTGGTGGTGCGGCGCTTTTTTTTCTTTGGTCTGATAGCTTTGAAGATATGTTCTCATGGTGGTGAAAGTAGAGCACGACTGTCTTTGTGGCGCAATTGGCTAGCGCGATCGGCTGTTAACCGAAAGGTTTGAGTTTCGAGCCCACCCGGTGGTGGTGCGGCGCTTTTGTTTTCTTTGCGCTAATAGCTTTGAAGATATGTTGTGATGGTGGTGAGAGTGGAGCAGGACTGTCTCCGTGGCGCAATTGGCTAGCGCGCTCGGCTGTTAATCGATAGGTTAAAGGTTCGAGTCCACCCGGTGGAGGTGCGGCGCTTTTTTTACTTTAGGCTGATAGCTTTTATGATATGTTCTGATGGTGATGAGAGTGGAGCATGACTGTCTTCGTGGCGCGATTGGCTTGCGCGATCAGCTGTTAACCGATATGTTGGAGGTTCGAGCCCACCCAGTGGTGGTGCTGCGATTTTTTTTCTTTGGGCTGATAGCTTTGAAGATATGTTCTGATGGTGGTGAGAGTGGAGCAGGACTGTCTCCGTGGCGCAGTTGGCTAGCGCGATCGGCTGTTAACCGAAAAGTTGGAGTTTCGAGCCCACGCGGTGGTGGTGCGGCACTTTTTTTCTTTGGGCTGATAGCTTTGGAATTATGTTCTGATGGTGGTGAGAGTGGAGCAGGACTGTCTTGTTGGCGCAATTGGCTAGAGCGATCGGCTGTTAACCGAAAGGTTGGAGTTTCGAGCCCACCCGGTGGTGGTGCGGAGCTTTTTTTCTTTTGCTGATAGCTTTGAAGATATGTTCTGATGGTGGTGAGAGTGGAGCAGGACTGTCACCGTGGCGCAATTGGCTAGCGCGATCGGCTGTTAACCGAAAGTTTAGAGTTTCGAGCCCTCCCGGGAGTGGTGTGTTGCTTTTGTCTTTGCACTGATAGCTTTGAAGATATGTTCTGATGGTGGTGAGAGTGGAGCACGACTGTCTTCGTGGCACGATTGGCCACCGCGATCAGCTGTTAACCGAAATGTTGGAGGTTCGAGCCCACCCGGTGGTGGTGCGGCGCTTTTTTTTCTTTATGCTGATAGGTTTTAAGATATGTTCTGATGGTGGTGAGAGTAGAGCACGACTGTCTCCGTGGCGCAATTGGCTAGCACGATCGGCTGTTAACTTGAAGGTTGGAAGTTCGAGCCCTCCCGGGAGTGGTGTGTTGCTTGTCATTCTTTGGGCTGATAGCTTTGAAGATATGTTCTGATGTTGGTGAGAGGGGAGCACGACTGTCTTCGTGGCGCGATTGGCTACCGCGATCAGCTGTTAACCGAAAAGTTGGAGGTTCGAGCCCACCCGGTGGTGGTGCGGCGCTTTTTTTCTTTGCGCTGCGAGCTTTGAAGATATGTTCTGATGGTTGTGAAAGTGGGGCACGACTGTCTCCGTGGCGCAAATGGCTAACGCGATCGGCTGTTAACCGAAAAATTGAAGGTTCGAGCCCACCCGGTGGTGGTGCGGCGCTTTTTTTTCTTTGGGCTGATAGCTTTGAAGATATGTTCTGATGGTGGTGAGAGTG
>NW_027465540.1:17500-23676 GCF_043290135.1 Rhipicephalus microplus | reverse complement strand
TGCGCCCACGAAAGTAGCGTATTTGGACGTGCTTGACGGCGACCGCCGCAGGAGTACGAAAAACCACGTCAGCCGGGGCGAGCGACCCACGGCGGTCTGGGTGCTTATCGCTGCTATTATAGGGGCACCCCGGCAGACGCAGAAAGAAAAAAAAAAAAAAAAATGGGGACATGGCGTGCGTCACCGTGCGGCTTCGCAGCGTTGCCGAAGTCGCCGAGCCCTTCGACTGAGCCGAACGGCGGACAGGGAACGTTGGTCGGCCGTTCTAACCTGTCGGTGCCACGCCGAGACGTCGTTAAGGAAAACCGCGTCGTGGGCCTCTACGACGCCGTCGAGTCGTTGTACGTTTGGTGTCCAGCGTGTCGGCGGCGAGTAGCGGACACGTCGTTCACGACTTCGGTCTTTCGCAGTCGACGCGAACTTGCGGAGAGTCGTGGTGCCTCACGTTTTCGGCAGAAACCGCGGCGGAATTTTCCCGTGCGTGCGCGCACGACCTCGGTGCTGTGCCGTCAGCGTAGTGTTGCACAAACTCGTGGCCTACCCAAGGTGCGGTACGTTTGCGGCCGTATCCTCGGTGGGAATTTCGTGAGTAGGGTCGCAAATTCTACGACCTCGGCGGGTTTGAGAGCGACGTAGACTTGTGGCACGCTCAACGTGCCACACGTTTCGGGGCACACCCGCGGTGAAATTTTCTCGAGTACGCTCGTATTAGTGCCCAAGGAGGTCTGGGTACTTATCGCTGCTATTATGTGGGGGTTCTCGTGAGCGGCGTACGCGAAAGCGACCGGGTGTCTGATATGCGGCGGGCTTCGGCCTCGTCAAGCGTGTCCTCGGGTCTGCTCCAGGGGAATCCACGGCAGTCGTCTGCAGCCTCATCCGCTTGATGCGTTAGGGGCTGGTTGTCGGACGGTGCCGTTTTACCACGATATCGAGGTGTGTTCCGTGTCGTCCTCGGGCGATTCAGATGCGAAAGCGCCGAAGACGCGGGCGTGACCCGTCGTCTGGCGGCTTTGCAGTCTCGGCTCCGTTGCTAGTTCCGGCCGGTCCACCGACAGTGCAGCGGGCTTGGGCAACCCGCACGGCGCGACCGAGTCGATGCAACGAAAAAGAGCGAGCATGAACGTGCTTCTTGCCGCACGGCTCCCACTCGTCTTTCGGGAAGGTTGTGCCGTAGCGAGCTCGAACGCCGTCATCTCGGAGTGCAAAATAAGCGTGTTGGGGCGCCTGAAGGTGGCCTCCGCCGCACACAGACTGCGTCCGGCCCGCCGAAGGCGAGGACGGACGCGCAGTCGAACGATTACCTGGTTGATCCTGCCAGTAATCATATGCTTGTCTCAAAGATTAAGCCATGCATGTCTAAGTACATGCCGAAATAAGGCGAAACCGCGAATGGCTCATTAAATCAGTTATGGTTCCTTAGATCGTTTCTTCCTACTTGGATAACTGTGGCAATTCTAGAGCTAATACATGCAGTGAGCCTGGAGCCCTTTGGGTAACGGGTGCTTTTATTAGACCAAGATCGATCGGGTTTCGGCCCGTATTGTGTGGTGACTCTGGATAACTTTGTGCTGATCGCATGGCCACGAGCCGGCGACGTTTCTTTCAAGTGTCTGCCTTATCAACTTTCGATGGTAGGTTACTTGCTTACCATGGTTGTTACGGGTAACGGAGAATCAGGGTTCGATTCCGGAGAGGGAGCCTGAGAAACGGCTACCACATCCAAGGAAGGCAGCAGGCGCGCAAATTACCCACTCCCGGCACGGGGAGGTAGTGACGAAAAATAACAATACGGGACTCTTTTGAGGCCCCGTAATTGAAATGAGTACACTCTAAATCCTTTAACGAGGATCAATTGGAGGGCAAGTCTGGTGCCAGCAGCCGCGGTAATTCCAGCTCCAATAGCGTATACTAAAGCTGCTGCGGTTAAAAAGCTCGTAGTTGGATCTCAGTTCCAGACGAGTAGTGCATCTACCCGATGCGACGGCTCGGACTGAACATCATGCCGGTTCTTTCTTGGTGCACTTCATTGTGTGCCTCGAGATGGCCGGTGCTTTTACTTTGAAAAAATTAGAGTGCTCAACGCAGGCGAGTCGCCTGAATAAACTTGCATGGAATAATAGAACAAGACCTCGTTTCTGTTCTGTTGGTTTTTGGAATACGAGGTAATGATTAAGAGGGACGGACGGGGGCATTCGTATTGCGGCGCTAGAGGTGAAATTCTTGGACCGTCGCAAGACGAACTACTGCGAAAGCATTTGCCAAGAATGTTTTCATTGATCAAGAACGAAAGTCAGAGGTTCGAAGGCGATCAGATACCGCCCTAGTTCTGACCATAAACGATGCCAACCAGCGATCCGCCTGAGTTACTCAAATGACTCGGCGGGCAGCTTCCGGGAAACCAAAGTATTTGGGTTCCGGGGGAAGTATGGTTGCAAAGCTGAAACTTAAAGGAATTGACGGAAGGGCACCACCAGGAGTGGAGCCTGCGGCTTAATTTGACTCAACACGGGAAAACTTACCCGGCCCGGACACTGGGAGGATTGACAGATTGAGAGCTCTTTCTTGATTCGGTGGATGGTGGTGCATGGCCGTTCTTAGTTGGTGGAGCGATTTGTCTGGTTAATTCCGATAACGAACGAGACTCTAGCCTATTAAATAGGTGCGGGGTTCCCAGCACCTTACAACCTTCTTAGAGGGACAAGCGGCTCCTAGCCGCACGAAACAGAGCAATAACAGGTCTGTGATGCCCTTAGATGTCCGGGGCCGCACGCGCGCTACACTGAAGGAAGCAGCGTGTCTTTATCCCTGTCTGAAAAGACTGGGTAACCCGTGGAACTTCTTTCGTGATTGGGATAGGGGCTTGCAATTGTTCCCCTTGAACGAGGAATTCCCAGTAAGCGCGAGTCATAAGCTCGCGTTGATTACGTCCCTGCCCTTTGTACACACCGCCCGTCGCTACTACCGATTGAATGATTTAGTGAGGTCTTCGGACCGATGTCCGGCGCGGCCTTTCGGTTGCGCCGGTCTGTTGGAAAGATGACCAAACTTGATCATTTAGAGGAAGTAAAAGTCGTAACAAGGTTTCCGTAGGTGAACCTGCGGAAGGATCATTAACGGATTGTGAAGGGTGAGCGCCTCAGCTGCGTCTGCGCCCGACACTTTCTGCCGCTGACCCCGTTTGGACGCGGGGTCGGCTTTTCCCCACGGGGCTGCCTGAATGTGGAGCGGCACCCCGTGACAAATTGTTGCGCCCAGCGGACGCCAACACCGCGACCTTGGACGGTCGGCCAGGTGGCGGACGCGGGTACAAACGGCGCAACGCACTCATAGGTCGGTTTCGACCCGCCACTGCACCGTGGCTCGAAGCGCTCGAAATGCGCGACCCGACCGCTGCGGGACCGCCTAGTACTGTAAACAGGAGCGGCGGAGCGCGAACGGCGAGTCGTGGTTACGTCGGTAGAAGGCGAGGCTGCGCGTTCCCGAAACGCCAGCCGAGTGCCCTCCCGACCGTTCGAGCGTGCAAGAACGAGACCCGACAATCGCGCGGCGACTGCCAAGTACGAGAGGAACGGCACAAGCGTCGGCGGTCGGTCAAGGAACTGGCGATGTGACGGGTCCGCTGTGCACCAGTGCATACCGTCCCGCCGTCCGCGGCAAGCGCCTCCGCGTCCTCGGGTGACGGAGGCTGCCGGTCGGTTCTTGCAGGCGAGGGATCTCGCTGGCACCGGTTCGCGTTGACGCGCGGCCGGTCATGGCACGGCGATGCGACGGCCGAGGTGCGCAGTACTCGATGGAGGAACCGCACGCTCCGATGACCGTCCCGCCCTCCGCGGCGTATGCGTACCGACCGTAATGGTTGCAGCAGCGCCGGCCGGCTTTTGAATTCGCCACACGAAACACGGTGCGAGATCGCGGTTAGGGGAGCGTCGACGTTGCCAGGCGTTTTGCTTGCTGCCGAGGGAAAGGCGGCACGGCCACGTCGCGCTCGTCGCGATTAGCGGGTCTGCGCGCTTTGGGAAGGTGCCGCAACGACTTGCCGAAAGAGGAAGCACGGAAGAACGAGGGACTTGGACGTCCCGACAATTGAACGCACTTGCGGCCAGGCCCTTGCTGGCTTCGTTCTTCCGCCTCGAGTAGGCTCGTACGCGGCTCCGGCGCCGAAAGTGGTCCTTGGCACCGACTTCGGTGGACGTGGGAAGTGCCGCGCAAGTACGGCGCGCCTGGCTCCACCTGTTGGCTAAAGTAGGCAGCCGGATCGGCATTTTGGTGTGCGGTGGCAAACCGTGGATGCGAAAAAAGCTTGTGCGATTTCGTGGAACAAAAAGCGGGGGTCCCCCTTTTTATGCGGAGGAGACCGACCCGCCTGCCGTGGTGAACCGCGACGCCACGGTAAAAACGGGAGAGGCTTGTCGATGGGACCGTGCATCCCGCGCTCCACGGAGGCCGGGAGGCGGCCGCCCGAGGAAATGTGTAGCCGTCGAGGCCCGCATCTGCGTGCACTCTTATCCAAATGGGTGTACCGCAGGCATTTTCTGGTTAGGCGGGCCAATGAGAGCGAGCACACAACGATACCTACGGGTCCGGCTTGGAGAACCGGCTTCGACGCCTCCCGAGTATTTATAGAGGGGTGGACCACGAAAGCACTCGCAAGTAGCGAAAGCGAAACGCCGTCCGAAACACACCGTTTGCTCGATTTGCGGCAGCCGAAAAAGGCGCGGCAGAGTTTTGGAGTCCAAGCGTGCGCTGAAAAGCGCCCTTCTTGGCCACTGTTTGGCCGAGTGCCAGAAACGTTTGGTTTTGACTGTACGGAATTGAACAAACACTTTTTCACGACTCTAAGCGGTGGATCACTCGGTTCTCGGGTCGATGAAGAACGCAGCCAGCTGCGAGACTTGGTGTGAATTGCAGGACACACTGAGCACTGATTCTTTGAACGCACATTGCGGCCTTGGGTCTTCCCTTGGCTTCGTCTGTCTGAGGGTCGGATCACATATCAAGAGAGCCTTCGGCGCACAAGGGAACGTGAGCCGTCGACTCGTTTTGACCGCGTCGGCAACACGGACAGCACGCTGAACACCTCACAGCGAGCGCCAACAGCGGCCACTCAAGGGCGAGACGGTGGCGACCGTCGTGCCAGAGCCCAACCGAAACGGGGGCGACCGACTGCATTGAGGATGTGGCACCTCGTTGAGACCGCCGCAGGACTTCGAGTCGGAAGGAAGCCTGCAGGGAAAGTGCGGTCGAGGTTGCGTACTCCTCTCTGCGACCGGGCGCGCAAGAGCTGCGAGAGCCACGGACGCGCAACTTTAACGCACGGTAAACACGAGGAGCGAAAGCCGGCCAGCAAAGCTTCTCCAGCCGTGCGCAAAGTGCGCGAGATCGCAGCCTTGCGTTGCGCTTGTTGCCCTCGAAGTAAGCAGGGTGTCCCGTAGACCGGGCGCTCGAACACGCTGCGGGGCCGTGCCTCCTCCAGGCTTTGCCGCGCGAACAGGGAACGTTCGCGCGCAAAGCGCAGGGAGGTGAGGAGGCTGCGCCCGACGTTTGCGGTTCGCTGCGTACGCGGTTGATGCGGAGAGCACGGCGCGACGACTTGCCGCGAAGCGGAAAAAGTCTCCCGCACGAGTTGGCGAAACGTTGGCGAAGCTTAAGGCGTTCTCGTCGTAGTCCGCCGTCGGTCTAAGTGCTTCGCAGTTCCCGTCCCGTTCAAAAAACTGGGCCACTCCAGTTGGGGCGGGGGCGACGCTACACGAGACGATGCCTCTCGCCAGGCTGCGTGGCTGCCCTTGCGGCGGCGGCGACTGGCCTCGGCGGTGTTTGGGCTTTCGACACGGTCGTTTATCACGCAACTGCTCGGACGACGCACGCGCGCAGCGGAATGCCGCTTGCCAGCCTTGTGAAGATGTGACCCTGTACAGGGTTGCGGGCGCACTTGGTAGGGCGTCGTACTCGGTTCGCGATGGGTTTACGAACGTGTCCCGTCACTTCCACGTCACACCGGTTGTGCGCCGCACGCGTGCAGCGGGGAAGCCGATTGCCAGCCTTGTGAAGAAGTGGCCCTGTACAGGGTTGCGGGCGCACTTGGTAGGGCGAGCGCACGCGGTCGTGCAGGAAGTTGATGGAAGCGAATGTATCCGCTGTCGACCTCAGATCAGGCGAGACAACCCGCTGAATTTAAG
>NW_027465540.1:0-12500 GCF_043290135.1 Rhipicephalus microplus | reverse complement strand
AAACAAAGCTGGTCCCAAAATCGCGCCAAGTACGAAAGGAACAGCGCGGTCGAGACTCGGAAGAAAAAGCTTTCAAAGTGTCGTAGCACGATGCACACTGCTGTTCGTGTGGAACAAACGTGACTACCGTGCTGTACGGTGGAGTTCTGTGCGCAAAAGCGGCGCGTGTGTTTCTAAGCACCACAGCGTTGTGTCAAAAAAGAGGTGCCTGAGAGAAACGCATGCGACTGCCGTGCTTTGCGGCATAGCACCGTGCGCAAAAACGGTGCGCATGCAAGAGGTGTCAGAGCAAGCGAACTTGTGCCACGAGCAACAGGTCACTAAAAGCCTATAGATGACGGTGTTGGAGGAAAAGAAAAATATCGAGAAAGCACTGCGGTGTGCCGTGCGTAGGGACGGGCGCGCGTGCCACATGCCGCCGAAATATGGGTGTCGGAGAAAACAGAGTGCCGCGCGTAACGAGGGGCGCGCGTGTTACAGAGAGATATGCCCAAACGCATGAAAGTGTACGCAGGTGTCCTAAGGCAGTTTTTTTTTTTTTTCCTCATTTTGATGTCGCCCCGGCTGACGCGGTTTTCGTTTTTCCGTGCCGCCCCGGCTGACGCAGTTTTTGCGCCGCCCCGGCTGACGCGGTTTTTGCGCCGCCCCGGCTGACGCGGTTTTCGCGCCGCCCCGGCTGACGCGGTTTTCGCGCCGCCCCGGCTGACGCGGTTCGGACTTTGCACTTTTTGGCTGTGCCTGGCTGGCGGCCCACTCACTCGATCGCCAGGTCTGTTTGCCCCGGTGGTTCCACCGCCAGGCTTAAGCGCGAACTTTTTTTGTTTGTTTTCTTTTGATTAAGCGCAAGCTTTTTTCTTTGTTTTCTTTTGATTAAGCGCGGGCTTTTTTCTTTGTTTTTTTTTTCTTTCGCCCCGGCTGACGCAGTTTTCGCGCCGCCCCGGCTGACGCGGTTTCGTGCCGCCCCGGCAGACGCGGTTTTTTGCGCCGCCCCGGCTGACGCGGTTTTTGCCGCCCCGGCTGACGCAGTTCGGACTTAGCACTTTTCGGCTGTGCCTGGCTGGCGGCCCACTCACTCGATCGCCATGTCTGTTTGCCACAGTTTTCCCGGTGGTGCCGCACCCGGGCTCGCCCCGGCTGACGCAGTTTTCGCGCCGCCCCGGCTGACGCGGTTTCGTGCCGCCCCGGCAGACGCGGTTTTCGCGCCGCCCCGGCTGACGCGGTTTCGTGCCGCCCCGGCAGACGCAGTTCGGACTTAGCACTTTTCGGCTGTGCCTGGCTGGCGGCCCACTCACTCGATCGCCATGTCTGTTTGCCACAGTTTTCCCGGTGGTGCCGCACCCGGGCTCGCCCCGGCTGACGCAGTTTTCGCGCCGCCCCGGCTGACGCGGTTTCGTGCCGCCCCGGCAGACGCGGTTTTCGCGCCGCCCCGGCTGACGCGGTTTCGTGCCGCCCCGGCAGACGCAGTTCGGACTTAGCACTTTTCGGCTGTGCCTGGCTGGCGGCCCACTCACTCGATCGCCATGTCTGTTTGCCACAGTTTTCCCGGTGGTGCCGCACCCGGGCTCGCCCCGGCTGACGCAGTTTTCGCGCCGCCCCGGCTGACGCGGTTTCGTGCCGCCCCGGCAGACGCGGTTTTCGCGCCGCCCCGGCAGACGCGGTTTCGTGCCGCCCCGGCAGACGCAGTTCGGACTTAGCACTTTTCGGCTGTGCCTGGCTGGCGGCCCACTCACTCAATCGCCATGTCTGTTTGCCACAGTTTTCCCGGTGGTGCCGCACCCGGGCTCGCCCCGGCTGACGCAGTTTTCGCGCCGCCCCGGCTGACGCGGTTTCGTGCCGCCCCGGCAGACGCGGTTTTCGCGCCGCCCCGGCTGACGCGGTTTCGTGCCGCCCCGGCAGACGCAGTTCGGACTTAGCACTTTTCGGCTGTGCCTGGCTGGCGGCCCACTCACTCGATCGCCATGTCTGTTTGCCACAGTTTTCCCGGTGGTGCCGCACCCGGGCTCGCCCCGGCAGACGCGTTTTTTTTTTTCTTTCGCCCCGGCTGACGCAGTTTTCGCGCCGCCCCGGCTGACGCGGTTTCGTGCCGCCCCGGCAGACGCGGTTTTTTGCGCCGCCCCGGCTGACGCGGTTTTTGCCGCCCCGGCTGACGCAGTTCGGACTTAGCACTTTTCGGCTGTGCCTGGCTGGCGGCCCACTCACTCGATCGCCATGTCTGTTTGCCACAGTTTTCCCGGTGGTGCCGCACCCGGGCTCGCCCCGGCAGACGCGTTTTTTTTTTTTTCTTTCGCCCCGGCTGACGCAGTTTTCGCGCCGCCCCGGCTGACGCGGTTTCGTGCCGCCCCGGCAGACGCGGTTTTTTGCGCCGCCCCGGCTGACGCGGTTTTTGCCGCCCCGGCTGACGCAGTTCGGACTTAGCACTTTTCGGCTGTGCCTGGCTGGCGGCCCACTCACTCGATCGCCATGTCTGTTTGCCACAGTTTTCCCGGTGGTGCCGCACCCGGGCTCGCCCCGGCTGACGCAGTTTTCGCGCCGCCCCGGCTGACGCGGTTTCGTGCCGCCCCGGCAGACGCGGTTTTCGCGCCGCCCCGGCTGACGCGGTTTCGTGCCGCCCCGGCAGACGCAGTTCGGACTTAGCACTTTTCGGCTGTGCCTGGCTGGCGGCCCACTCACTCGATCGCCATGTCTGTTTGCCACAGTTTTCCCGGTGGTGCCGCACCCGGGCTCGCCCCGGCTGACGCAGTTTTCGCGCCGCCCCGGCTGACGCGGTTTCGTGCCGCCCCGGCAGACGCGGTTTTCGCGCCGCCCCGGCTGACGCGGTTTCGTGCCGCCCCGGCAGACGCAGTTCGGACTTAGCACTTTTCGGCTGTGCCTGGCTGGCGGCCCACTCACTCGATCGCCATGTCTGTTTGCCACAGTTTTCCCGGTGGTGCCGCACCCGGGCTCGCCCCGGCAGACGCAGTTTTCGCGCCGCCCCGGCAGACGCGGTTTTCGCGCCGCCCCGGCTGACGCGGTTTTTGCCGCCCCGGCTGACGCAGTTCGGACTTGGCACTTTTTGGGCTGAGCCTGGCTGGCGGCCCACTCACTCGATCGCCATGTCTGTTTGCCACAGTCTTCCCGGTGGTGCCGCACCCGGGCTCGCCCCGGCAGACGCGTTTTTTTTTCTTTCGCCCCGGCAGACGTGGTTCCCCCCCCCCTTTTCGCTCGCCCCGGCTGACGAGGTTTTCGCGCCGCCCCGGCTGACGCAGTTTTCGCGCCGCCCCGGCTGACGCGGTTTCGTGCCGCCCCGGCTGACGCGGTTTTCGCGCCGCCCCGGCTGACGCGGTTTTTGCGTCGCCCCGGCTGACACGGTTCGGACTTTGCACTTTTCGGCTGTGCCTGGCTGGCGGCCCACTCACTCGATCGCCATGTCTGTTTGCCACAGTTTTCCCGGTGGTGCCGCACCCGGGCTTGCCCCGGCAGACGCGTTTTTTTTTTTTCTTTTCGCCCCGGCTGACGCAGTTTTCGCCCCGCCCCGGCTGACGCGGTTTCGTGCCGCCCCGGCAGACGCGGTTTTTTGCGCCGCCCCGGCTGACGCGGTTTTTGCCGCCCCGGCTGACGCAGTTCGGACTTTGCACTTTTTGGCTGAGCCTGGCTGGCGGCCCACTCACTCGATCGCCATGTCTGTTTGCCACAGTTTTCCCGGTGGTGCCGCACCCGGGCTCGCCCCGGCAGACGCGTTTTTTTTTTTCCTTCGCCCCGGCAGACGTGGTTCCCCCCCCCCCCCTCCGTCTTTCTTTTTGTTTTTTTTTTCGCCGCGGCTGAAGTGGATTTTTCGGTGCCTCGACGCCCCGGTAGTCGCGGTTTTTCCGTTTCCGCACGGCCCCGGCTGACGCTGCTCGGTCACAGTCGCCTTTTGTGAGGATTGCAGACTTCTTGAGCGCGGGTGTTTTTTTTTTGTTGTTGTTGTTGTTTTATTACGCATTCGCTCCAGCAGACGCTGTTTAGACTTTTTGTTTCCTCTTTTATCCTGCGACGAGGTGACGAGGTTTATTCGGTGCCCCGCCGCCCCGGCTGAAGTGATTTTTCCTGTCCCGTGCCGCCCCGGCTGACGCGGTTGGGACTTCGCGTTTGTTCGGCCGCCACGGGTTTTGGCGCACTCGCTCGGTTGCTTGTTGTTGCCACTTGTTGCGAACCCAGGTTTCTTGAGCGAGCGCGGGCGTTTTTTCTTCCTTTCTTTCTTTGTTCTATGTGTTAGCGAATCGGCCTTTAATATCACACGAGGACTCACAACCAACAATTTTCAGTTTGAAGTGTAAAAAATCTGCAGGTGTTGACGTAACTGACTTGCCCCGTACCCTTGAGTACATCCATGAAGTTCTCGTAGTACTACTAAATCGCATTATTCCAAGTGGAGAAATTCCCATAAACTTGCAAACCTCTACACGAAAATCGGTGCGCGTGATAAAGTTGAAAATTATCGTCCGATATCAAATGTGCCTTCTATAACACAAATTCTAGGAAAAAAAAAAAAAAACACTTGTTCGCCGTTCTCTGCGCCGTGACTGGCAGCACTCCGGCGAAGCGAAACGGGGTCGATTCGAGCACGATATCGGCGTCTTTCGACGTGCTCGCCGGCGACCGTCGCACGAGTACGTCGCACGAGCGCGTCTGCCGGGGCGCCGTTTGCGAAGCCGACGCAAAAGTGGGAACCGCCGCTCGGATGATCGCCGCTTTCGGCAGAGTGAGTGTTGGCACTCCGGGGAAGCGAAACAGCGTGAATGCGCCCACGAAATCGGCGTATTTTGAAGTGCCCGCCGGCGACCGTCGCACGAGTACGGTAAACCGCGTCAGCCGGGGCGTAGTTCGGGACGCCGACGAAAAAGTGGGAAGCGCAACTCGGATCTTCGCCGTTTTTGCAGGAGTGAGTGGCGGCCCTCCTGCGAGACCAAGAAGCATCGATTCGTGCACGAATTCGGCGCCTTTCGACGTGATCGCCGGCGACCGTCGCTCGAGTAGGGCAAACCGCGTCTGCCGGGGCGGGCTTCGGGACGCCGATGCGAAAGTGGGAAACGCTGCTCGGATGTTCGCCGTTTTTGGCCGAGTGAGTGCTGGCACTCGGGCGAAGCCAAACGGGGCCGATTACGGCACGATATCGGCGTCTTTCGACGTGCCCGGCGGCGACCGTCGCACGAGTACGGTAAACCGCGTCAGCCCGGGCGGAGTTCGGGACGCCGATGCGAAAGTGGAGAACGCCGCTCGGATCTTCGCCGTTTTTGGAGGAGTGAGTGGCGGCACTCCGGAGAAGCCAAGGAGCGCCAATTAGCGCACGATATCGGCGTCTTTCGACGCGCTCGCCGGCGACCGTCGAACGAGTAGGGCAAACCGCGTCTGCCGGGGCGGGGTTTACGACGCCGACGCAAAAGTGGGAACCGCCGCTCGGATGTTGGCCGTTTTTGGCAGAGTGAGTGCTGGCACACCGGCGACGCGAAAGAGCGCGAAAGCGCCCACGAAAGTGGCGTATTTGGACGTGCTTGACGGCGACCGCTGCAGGAGTACGAAAAACCACGTCAGCCGGGGCGAGCGACCCACGGCGGTCTGGGTGCTTATCGCTGCTATTATAGGGGCACCCCGGCAGACGCAGAAAAAAAAAATTTTTTTTCGACCTTCTTTTTTGCTGGTCGAGCTCGGGTAACCCAGGTCGCAATGGGAGCCGCGCACGAAAGCGGCGTCGCGAGACGCGTTCGCGGTCGCTAGTCGCACGAGCTCGGCAACCGCGTCAGCCGGCGCGGAGTTCGGGATGCCGACGGCTAAGTGGGTACCGCTGCTCGGATGTTCGCCGTTTTTGGCCGAGTGAGTGCTGGCACTCCGGCGAAGCGAAACGGGGCCGATTCGGGCACGATATCGGCGTATTTCGACGTGCTCGCCGGCGACCGTCGCACGAGTACGGCAAAGCGCGTCTGCCGGGGCGAGGTTTGCGATGCCGACGAAAAAGTGGGAAGCGCCGCTCGGATCTTCGCCGTTTTTGCAGGAGTGAGTGGCGGCCCTCCTGCGAGACCAAGAAGCATCGACTCGCGCACGATATCGGTGTCTTTCGACGTGCCCGCCGGCCACCGCCGCACGAGTACGGCAAACCGCGTATGCCGGGGCGGGGTTGGCGACGCCGACGCAAAAGTGGGAACCGCCACTAGGATGTTCGCCGTTTTTGGCAGAGTGAGTGCTGGCACACCGGCGACGCGAAAGAGCGCGAAAGCGCCCACGAAAGTGGCGTATTTGGACGTGCTTGACGGCGACCGCTGCAGGAGTACGAAAAACCACGTCAGCCGGGGCGAGCGACCCACGGCGGTCTGGGTGCTTATCGCTGCTATTATAGGGGCACCCCGGCAGACGCAGAAAAAAAAAATTTTTTTTCGACCTTCTTTTTTGCTGGTCGAGCTCGGGTAACCCAGGTCGCAATGGGAGCCGCGCACGAAAGCGGCGTCGCGAGACGCGTTCGCGGTCGCTAGTCGCACGAGCTCGGCAACCGCGTCAGCCGGCGCGGAGTTCGGGATGCCGACGGCTAAGTGGGTACCGCTGCTCGGATGTTCGCCGTTTTTGGCCGAGTGAGTGCTGGCACTCCGGCGAAGCGAAACGGGGCCGATTCGGGCACGATATCGGCGTATTTCGACGTGCTCGCCGGCGACCGTCGCACGAGTACGGCAAAGCGCGTCTGCCGGGGCGAGGTTTGCGATGCCGACGAAAAAGTGGGAAGCGCCGCTCGGATCTTCGCCGTTTTTGCAGGAGTGAGTGGCGGCCCTCCTGCGAGACCAAGAAGCATCGACTCGCGCACGATATCGGTGTCTTTCGACGTGCCCGCCGGCCACCGCCGCACGAGTACGGCAAACCGCGTATGCCGGGGCGGGGTTGGCGACGCCGACGCAAAAGTGGGAACCGCCACTAGGATGTTCGCCGTTTTTGGCAGAGTGAGTGCTGGCACTCCGGCGAAGCGAAAGAGCGCGAATGCGCCCACGAAAGTGGCGTGTTTGGACGTGCTTGACGACGACCACCGCAGGAAAACGAAAAACCACGTCAGCCGGGGCGAGCGACCCATGGCGGTCTGGGTGCTTATCGCTGCTATTATAGGGGCACCCCGGCAGACGCAAAAAAAAAAAAATTTTTTTTCGACATTCTTTCTTGCTCGTCGACCTCGGGTGACCCAGGTCGCAGTGGGAGCCGCGCACGAAAGCGGCGTCGCGAGACGGCTTCGCGGTCGCTAGTCGCACGAGCTCGGCAACCGCGTCTGCCGGGGCGGAGTTCGGGACGCCGACGGCTAAGTGGGAACCGCCGCTCGGATGTTCGCCGTTTGTGGCCGAGTGAGTGCTGGCACTCCGGCGAAGCCAAACGGGGCCGATTCCGGCACGATATCGGCGTCTTTCTACGTGCTCGCCGGCGACCGTCGCACGAGTACGGCAAAGTGCGTCTGCCGGGGCGGGGTTTGCGACGCGTACGCAATAGTGAGAACCGTCGCTCGGATGTTCGTCGTCTTTCGCCGAGCCAGTGCTGGCACTCCGGCGAAGCCGAACGGAGCCGATTCGGGCACGATATCGGCGTCTTTCCACGTGCTCGCCGGCGACCGTCGCACGAGTACGGTAAACCGCGTCAGCCGGGGCGGAGTTCGGGACGCCGATGCGAAAGTGGGAAGCGCCGCTCGGATCTTCGCCGTTTTTGGAGGAGTCAGTGGCGGCACTCCGGTGAAGCCAAGGTGCGCCAATTCGCGCACGATATCGGCGTCTTTCGACGTGCCCGCCGGCCACCGTCGCACGAGTACGGCAAACCTCGTCTGCCGGGGCGGGGTTTGCGACGCCGACGCAAAAGTGGGAACCGCCGCTCGGATGTTCGCCGTTTTTGGCAGAGTGAGTGCTGGCACTCCGGCGAAGCGAAAGAGCGTGAATGCGCCCACGAAAGTAGCGTATTTGGACGTGCTTGACGGCGACCGCCGCAGGAGTACGAAAAACCACGTCAGCCGGGGCGAGCGACCCACGGCGGTCTGGGTGCTTATCGCTGCTATTATAGGGGCACCCCGGCAGACGCAGAAAGAAAAAAAAAAAAAAAAATGGGGACATGGCGTGCGTCACCGTGCGGCTTCGCAGCGTTGCCGAAGTCGCCGAGCCCTTCGACTGAGCCGAACGGCGGACAGGGAACGTTGGTCGGCCGTTCTAACCTGTCGGTGCCACGCCGAGACGTCGTTAAGGAAAACCGCGTCGTGGGCCTCTACGACGCCGTCGAGTCGTTGTACGTTTGGTGTCCAGCGTGTCGGCGGCGAGTAGCGGACACGTCGTTCACGACTTCGGTCTTTCGCAGTCGACGCGAACTTGCGGAGAGTCGTGGTGCCTCACGTTTTCGGCAGAAACCGCGGCGGAATTTTCCCGTGCGTGCGCGCACGACCTCGGTGCTGTGCCGTCAGCGTAGTGTTGCACAAACTCGTGGCCTACCCAAGGTGCGGTACGTTTGCGGCCGTATCCTCGGTGGGAATTTCGTGAGTAGGGTCGCAAATTCTACGACCTCGGCGGGTTTGAGAGCGACGTAGACTTGTGGCACGCTCAACGTGCCACACGTTTCGGGGCACACCCGCGGTGAAATTTTCTCGAGTACGCTCGTATTAGTGCCCAAGGAGGTCTGGGTACTTATCGCTGCTATTATGTGGGGGTTCTCGTGAGCGGCGTACGCGAAAGCGACCGGGTGTCTGATATGCGGCGGGCTTCGGCCTCGTCAAGCGTGTCCTCGGGTCTGCTCCAGGGGAATCCACGGCAGTCGTCTGCAGCCTCATCCGCTTGATGCGTTAGGGGCTGGTTGTCGGACGGTGCCGTTTTACCACGATATCGAGGTGTGTTCCGTGTCGTCCTCGGGCGATTCAGATGCGAAAGCGCCGAAGACGCGGGCGTGACCCGTCGTCTGGCGGCTTTGCAGTCTCGGCTCCGTTGCTAGTTCCGGCCGGTCCACCGACAGTGCAGCGGGCTTGGGCAACCCGCACGGCGCGACCGAGTCGATGCAACGAAAAAGAGCGAGCATGAACGTGCTTCTTGCCGCACGGCTCCCACTCGTCTTTCGGGAAGGTTGTGCCGTAGCGAGCTCGAACGCCGTCATCTCGGAGTGCAAAATAAGCGTGTTGGGGCGCCTGAAGGTGGCCTCCGCCGCACACAGACTGCGTCCGGCCCGCCGAAGGCGAGGACGGACGCGCAGTCGAACGATTACCTGGTTGATCCTGCCAGTAATCATATGCTTGTCTCAAAGATTAAGCCATGCATGTCTAAGTACATGCCGAAATAAGGCGAAACCGCGAATGGCTCATTAAATCAGTTATGGTTCCTTAGATCGTTTCTTCCTACTTGGATAACTGTGGCAATTCTAGAGCTAATACATGCAGTGAGCCTGGAGCCCTTTGGGTAACGGGTGCTTTTATTAGACCAAGATCGATCGGGTTTCGGCCCGTATTGTGTGGTGACTCTGGATAACTTTGTGCTGATCGCATGGCCACGAGCCGGCGACGTTTCTTTCAAGTGTCTGCCTTATCAACTTTCGATGGTAGGTTACTTGCTTACCATGGTTGTTACGGGTAACGGAGAATCAGGGTTCGATTCCGGAGAGGGAGCCTGAGAAACGGCTACCACATCCAAGGAAGGCAGCAGGCGCGCAAATTACCCACTCCCGGCACGGGGAGGTAGTGACGAAAAATAACAATACGGGACTCTTTTGAGGCCCCGTAATTGAAATGAGTACACTCTAAATCCTTTAACGAGGATCAATTGGAGGGCAAGTCTGGTGCCAGCAGCCGCGGTAATTCCAGCTCCAATAGCGTATACTAAAGCTGCTGCGGTTAAAAAGCTCGTAGTTGGATCTCAGTTCCAGACGAGTAGTGCATCTACCCGATGCGACGGCTCGGACTGAACATCATGCCGGTTCTTTCTTGGTGCACTTCATTGTGTGCCTCGAGATGGCCGGTGCTTTTACTTTGAAAAAATTAGAGTGCTCAACGCAGGCGAGTCGCCTGAATAAACTTGCATGGAATAATAGAACAAGACCTCGTTTCTGTTCTGTTGGTTTTTGGAATACGAGGTAATGATTAAGAGGGACGGACGGGGGCATTCGTATTGCGGCGCTAGAGGTGAAATTCTTGGACCGTCGCAAGACGAACTACTGCGAAAGCATTTGCCAAGAATGTTTTCATTGATCAAGAACGAAAGTCAGAGGTTCGAAGGCGATCAGATACCGCCCTAGTTCTGACCATAAACGATGCCAACCAGCGATCCGCCTGAGTTACTCAAATGACTCGGCGGGCAGCTTCCGGGAAACCAAAGTATTTGGGTTCCGGGGGAAGTATGGTTGCAAAGCTGAAACTTAAAGGAATTGACGGAAGGGCACCACCAGGAGTGGAGCCTGCGGCTTAATTTGACTCAACACGGGAAAACTTACCCGGCCCGGACACTGGGAGGATTGACAGATTGAGAGCTCTTTCTTGATTCGGTGGATGGTGGTGCATGGCCGTTCTTAGTTGGTGGAGCGATTTGTCTGGTTAATTCCGATAACGAACGAGACTCTAGCCTATTAAATAGGTGCGGGGTTCCCAGCACCTTACAACCTTCTTAGAGGGACAAGCGGCTCCTAGCCGCACGAAACAGAGCAATAACAGGTCTGTGATGCCCTTAGATGTCCGGGGCCGCACGCGCGCTACACTGAAGGAAGCAGCGTGTCTTTATCCCTGTCTGAAAAGACTGGGTAACCCGTGGAACTTCTTTCGTGATTGGGATAGGGGCTTGCAATTGTTCCCCTTGAACGAGGAATTCCCAGTAAGCGCGAGTCATAAGCTCGCGTTGATTACGTCCCTGCCCTTTGTACACACCGCCCGTCGCTACTACCGATTGAATGATTTAGTGAGGTCTTCGGACCGATGTCCGGCGCGGCCTTTCGGTTGCGCCGGTCTGTTGGAAAGATGACCAAACTTGATCATTTAGAGGAAGTAAAAGTCGTAACAAGGTTTCCGTAGGTGAACCTGCGGAAGGATCATTAACGGATTGTGAAGGGTGAGCGCCTCAGCTGCGTCTGCGCCCGACACTTTCTGCCGCTGACCCCGTTTGGACGCGGGGTCGGCTTTTCCCCACGGGGCTGCCTGAATGTGGAGCGGCACCCCGTGACAAATTGTTGCGCCCAGCGGACGCCAACACCGCGACCTTGGACGGTCGGCCAGGTGGCGGACGCGGGTACAAACGGCGCAACGCACTCATAGGTCGGCTTTCGACCCGCCACTGCACCGTGGCTCGAAGCGCTCGAAATGCGCGACCCGACCGCTGCGGGACCGCCTAGTACTGTAAACAGGAGCGGCGGAGCGCGAACGGCGAGTCGTGGTTACGTCGGTAGAAGGCGAGGCTGCGCGTTCCCGAAACGCCAGCCGAGTGCCCTCCCGACCGTTCGAGCGTGCAAGAACGAGACCCGACAATCGCGCGGCGACTGCCAAGTACGAGAGGAACGGCACAAGCGTCGGCGGTCGGTCAAGGAACTGGCGATGTGACGGGTCCGCTGTGCACCAGTGCATACCGTCCCGCCGTCCGCGGCAAGCGCCTCCGCGTCCTCGGGTGACGGAGGCTGCCGGTCGGTTCTTGCAGGCGAGGGATCTCGCTGGCACCGGTTCGCGTTGACGCGCGGCCGGTCATGGCACGGCGATGCGACGGCCGAGGTGCGCAGTACTCGATGGAGGAACCGCACGCTCCGATGACCGTCCCGCCCTCCGCGGCGTATGCGTACCGACCGTAATGGTTGCAGCAGCGCCGGCCGGCTTTTGAATTCGCCACACGAAACACGGTGCGAGATCGCGGTTAGGGGAGCGTCGACGTTGCCAGGCGTTTTGCTTGCTGCCGAGGGAAAGGCGGCACGGCCACGTCGCGCTCGTCGCGATTAGCGGGTCTGCGCGCTTTGGGAAGGTGCCGCAACGACTTGCCGAAAGAGGAAGCACGGAAGAACGAGGGACTTGGACGTCCCGACAATTGAACGCACTTGCGGCCAGGCCCTTGCTGGCTTCGTTCTTCCGCCTCGAGTAGGCTCGTACGCGGCTCCGGCGCCGAAAGTGGTCCTTGGCACCGACTTCGGTGGACGTGGGAAGTGCCGCGCAAGTACGGCGCGCCTGGCTCCACCTGTTGGCTAAAGTAGGCAGCCGGATCGGCATTTTGGTGTGCGGTGGCAAACCGTGGATGCGAAAAAAGCTTGTGCGATTTCGTGGAACAAAAAGCGGGGGTCCCCCTTTTTATGCGGAGGAGACCGACCCGCCTGCCGTGGTGAACCGCGACGCCACGGTAAAAACGGGAGAGGCTTGTCGATGGGACCGTGCATCCCGCGCTCCACGGAGGCCGGGAGGCGGCCGCCCGAGGAAATGTGTAGCCGTCGAGGCCCGCATCTGCGTGCACTCTTATCCAAATGGGTGTACCGCAGGCATTTTCTGGTTAGGCGGGCCAATGAGAGCGAGCACACAACGATACCTACGGGTCCGGCTTGGAGAA